>NC_057808.1:534105304-534356921 GCF_018294505.1 Triticum aestivum | reverse complement strand
TCGGGAGCCCGATCCGATCGGGGCCGGTACAGTGCCCGTTGACTTTTCTCGAAATCCCCCTCTAATTTCTTCTAAGTCCCAGAATTCTATCAGCAAGTGCTTGTGTTCCCGATGCCGTAACTTTGTGCATGTAGCTCCGATTCGCGCATATAATATGTCAAATTGTTCGTCTCGTGATGCTCTTCATTTTGTTCAATTGCATCATGTTCATTAGAGGTCATATTTATGCCCAAATCTTCGTTGGAAGAGGGCTAGTTGCTGTTAATCTCTGGTTCTTATCAGAACTTGGAGATTTGTCATTTTTGTATCATTTATTATGTGCACCTTTTGAGCATGAGCTCTACATGTGTTTTGAAGTATGCCATGCCATATTTCCATTCGTATAGTCCATGTATTTTTGTGATCTATGTGGTGACTAGCACAAGCATGCAAAGTAGGTCCCGTAATATTTCTGATTTCAGGGACTTAGTGATTTCTCTAAGTCCTAGTCTGCTGTAATTTTGTTGCCATGTAAACTTGATGCTACAGAGAGATCCATGCATATTTTGGAGATGTTCAGTAAGGATGTTTTGTAGCTATAGTTGTAATTGATCCATTCCTGCAATTTTTTGCAATTTTAGAGCACCATAGCAGACTCAATCTTGCTCTACTTTTGCTATAAAATATTTCTGGCAGATTCTTAACATGATATACATTTTTGCCAAGCTTATTGTAGTTGATCCATACATGCTATGCAATTGTTCTTGCCATGGATACCTTCATAAACATGCCATCCTGCTGTAGGTATGCTTGGGTTGTCATGCATTGCTCTGTAGTGAGTGCATCAAGCTCACAAAGAGGCCTACATATTTATATTTCTGCCATGCTCTGTTTTCTGCTAAGTCTGAAACCTGATAACAAAACTTGCTATGTTTACATGCTTGCCATCATATCTTCTGGTCCTTTTGGCTTATGGTCAGTAAGGGACTTTTGTCATGTGCATTTAGTAGAACACTACCATGCCTTGTTTTGCTATGTTAAGTTCCTGTAGCATGTTGATTTCGTGCTCTGAACATTGCTACCTGGTGCTGATTTCTGCCATGTCCAGTTTTTCACTAAGTCTGTGAACCTGTAATCTTTTGCACTTTTGCCATGCTTGTTTGAGCTTGATATGTTGTGAACTAGCCGTAGCTCAGTGTTCATCTTTTGTCAAGCATCTCCTGTAGATTACTGCCATGTGCTTTGTTGCTATGTTGGGGTGCTGTAGCATTGTTACTTGTTGTATTTTAAGTGCTATCTTGCTGTTTATCGCAGATTAGTGTCATTCTTGTTTTGCTTGCCATTTGCAAACCGTGCATCCGATTCCGGTGATTTTTATATCGATTTCGACCGAAATCATCTCATCTTTCCAGTGGCATGCTTGGTTTGCCAAGTTACTACCATGTTCATCATTTTCCTTCCGGAGCACGCATATGCATCGCATATCATATCTTGCATATCATACATGTTTTGCATCATGTTGCTTGCGCATTTCTCGTTGTTGATTGTGGTTCCGTTTGTTTGTGTTCTTGTTTTGGGTAGAGCCGGGAGACGAGTTCGTGAACGGGGAACCTGTCGAGTACGCTTACGAGGATCAAGCTTTCGACAACTCTGAGAATCTTGCAGGCAAGATGACCACCCCTCGAAATCACTTCTATCTTTGCTATGCTAGTTGTTCGCTCTATTGCCATGCTCGCTACCTATCACTTGCTATATCATGTCTCCTATTTCAGCCATGTCAGCCCCTAACCATCTTTTCCTAGCAAACCGTTGTTTGGCTATGTTACCGCTTTTGCTCAGCCCCTCTTATAGCGTTGCTAGTTGCAGGTGAAGTTGAAGTCTGTTCCATGTCGGAACATGGATATGTTGGGATATCACAATATCTATTATTTAATTAATGCATCTATATATTTTGGTAAAGGGTGGAAGGCTCGGCCTTAGGCCTGGTGTTTTGTTCCACTCTTGCCGCCCTAGTTACTGTTATACCGGGATTATGTTCCTTGAGTTTGCGTTCCTTACACGGTCGGGTGATTTATGGGACCCCCTTGATAGTTCGCCTTGAATAAAACTCCTCCAGCAAGGCCCAACCTTGGTTTTACCATTTGCGACCTATACCTTTTCCCCCGGGTTTTCTAGAGCCCGAGGGTCATCTTTATTTTAAACCCCCGGGCCAGTGCTCCTCTGAGTATTGGTCCAAACTGTCAGTCGCCGGTGGCCACCAGGGGCAACTCTGGTCTGGCCTATCGGAAGCTTGGACAATCCGGTGTGCCCTGAGAACGAGATATGTGCAGCTCCTATCGGGATTTGTCGGCACATTCGGGAGGCTTTGCTGGTCTTGTTTTACCATTGTCGAGATGTCTTGTAAACCGGGATTCCGAGACTGATCGGGTCTTTCCGGGAGAAGGTTTATCCTTCGTTGACCGTGAGAGCTTATGATGGGCTAAGTTGGGACACCCCTGCAGGGTATTATCTTTCGGAAGCCGTGCCCGCGGTTATGAGGCAGATGGAAATTTGTTAATGTCCGGTTGTAGATAACTTGTCACTTGACCCAATTAAAATACACCAAGTGCGTGTGTAGCCGTGATGGTCTCTTCTCGGCGGAGTCCGGGAAGTGAACACGGTCTGTGTTATGTATAACGTAAGTAGGTGTTCAGGACCTCTTCTTGGTCATTGCTAGATGACGTCCGCTCCATTGCTTCTCTTCTCGCTCTCATTTGCGCAAGTTAGCCACCATATATGCTTTTGCCGCTGCAGCTCCACCTCTTTGCACCACCTTTTCCTACAAGCTTAAATAGTCTTGATCTCGCGGGTGTGAGATTGCTGAGTCCCCGTGACTCACAAATACTTCCAAAACCAGTTGCAGGTGCCGACGATGCCAGTGCAGATGATGGCGTCGATCTCAAGTGGGAGTTCGACGAGGAACGTGGTCGTTATTATGTGTCTTTTCCTGATGATCAGTAGTGGAGCCCAGTTGGGACGATCGGGGATCTAGCATTTGGGGTTGTCTTATTTTCATCTGGATTTTGACCGTAGTCGGTCTATATGATTGTATTTTGGATGATGTATGAATGATATTTATGTATTGTGTGAAGTGGCGATTGTAAGCCAACTCTTTATCCCATTCTTGTTCATTACATGGGATTTTGCGAAGATGACCCTTCTTGCGACAAAACCACTATGCGGTTATGCCTCTAAGTCGTGCCTCGACACGTGGGAGATATAGCCGCATCGTGGGCGTTACATAGGGTTTGAAAGGAGATGCTGCTGGTGAAGATGTTGATGAAGATTGACCCTCTCCCGATGAGAGGATCGTTGGTGATGATGATGGTGATGATTTCCCCCTCCCGGAGGGAAGTTTCCCCGGCAGAACAGCTCTGCCGGAGCCCTAGATTGGTTCCGCCAAGGTTCCGCCTCGTGGCAGCGGAGTTTCTTCCTGAAAGCTTGCTTATGATTTTTTCTCGGACGAAAGACTTCATATAGCAGAAGATGGGCACTAGAGGGCCACCAGGGGGGCCACGAGGCAGGGGGCGCGCCTAGGGGGGTAGGGCGCACCCCCCACCCTCGTGGCCAGGGTGTGGGCCCCCTCTGGTATTTTCTTCGCTCAGTATTTTTTATTATTTCCAAAAATAACTTCCGTGGAGTTTCAGGACTTTTGGAGTTGTGCAGAATAGGTCTCTAATATTTGCTCCTTTTCCAGCCCAGAATTCGAGCTGCCGGCATTCTCCCTCTTCATGTAAACCTTGTAAAATAAGAGAGAATAGGCATAAGTATTGTGACATAATGTGTAATAACAGCCCATAATGCAATAAATATCGATATAAAAGCATGATGCAAAATGGACGTATCAATGACCATAGAAGGTTTTATTCATGTAAACTGAACAACAATTATTCTTTGACTTAAAGGAATAAGCGTATTGCAATAAACATGATCTAATCATATTCATGCTCAATGCAAAGACCAAATAACATTTATTTTAGGTTCAACACTAATCCCGAAGGTAAAGGGAGTGTGCGATGGTGATCTTATCATCCTTGGAATCATTTCCAACACACATCGTCACCTCGCCCTTAACTAGTCTCTATTTATTTTGCAACTCTTGTTTCGAGTTACTACTCTTAGCAACTGAACTAGTATCAAATACTGAGGGGTTGCTATAAACACTAGTAAAGTACACATAAATAACATGTATATCAAATATACCTTTGTTCACTTTGCCATCCTTCTTATCCGCCAAGTATCTAGGGGCAGTTCCACTTCCAGTGACCATTTCCTTTGCAGTAGAAGCACTCAGTTTCAGGCTTGAGTCTAGCTTTGGGTTTCTTCACGGGACTGACAACTTGTTTGTCATTCTTTCTTGAAGTTCCCTTTCTATTCCTTTGCCCTTTTCTTGAAACTAGTGGTCTTGTAAACCATCAACATTTGATGCTCTTTCCTGATTTCTACCTTCGTCGATTTCAGCATCGCGAAGAGCTCGGGAATCACTTTCGTCCTCCCTTGCATATTATAGTTCATCACGAAGTTCTAGTAACTTGGTGATAGTGACTAGAGAACTTTGGCAATTACTATCTTATTTGGAAGATTAACTCCCACTTGATTCAAGCAATTGTAGTACCCAGACAATCTGAGCACATGCTCACTGGTTGAGCTATTCTCCTCCATGTTGTAGGTAAAGTACTGTCAGAGGTCTCATACCTCTCGACACGGGCATGAGTATGAAATACCAATTTCAACTCTTGGAACATCTTATATGATTTGTGGCGTTCAAAACATTTTTGAAGTCCCGGTTCTAAGCCGTAAAGCATGGTGCACTTAAACTATCAAGTAGTCATCATACCGAGCTTTGTCAAACGTTCATAACGTCTGCATCTGCTCCTGCAATAGATCTGTCACCTAGCGGTGCATCAAGGACA
Source organism: Triticum aestivum (assembly GCF_018294505.1). Taxonomy (NCBI): domain Eukaryota; kingdom Viridiplantae; phylum Streptophyta; class Magnoliopsida; order Poales; family Poaceae; genus Triticum; species Triticum aestivum. The sequence continues at coordinate 534,351,990 of NC_057808.1, read as the reverse complement.
TAATTCTTCTGTGCAGCAATGAGGATAATCCTCAGATCACGGACCAAGTCCGCATCATTGCTACTATCATCTTTCAACTTATTTTTCTCTAGGAACATATCAAAAATAAATGGGGAGCTACATCGCGAGCTATTGATCTACAACATAGTTATGCAAATACTGTCAGGACTAAGTTCATGATAAATTAAAGTTCAATTAATCATATTACTTAAGAACTCCCACTTAGATAGACATCCCTCTAGTCATCTAAATGATCACGTGATCCATATCAACTAAACCATGTCCGATCATCACGTGAGATGGAGCAGTTTTCAATGGTGAACATCACTATGTTGATCATATCTACTATATGATTCATGCTCGACCCTTCGGTCTCAGTGTTCCGAGGCCATATCTGCATATGCTAGGCTCGTCAAGTTTAACCCGAGTATTCTGCGTGTGCAAAACTAGCTTGCACCCATTGTATGTGAACGTAGAGCTTATCACACCCGATCATCACGTGGTGTCTCGGCACGAAGAACTGTCACAACGGTGCATACTCAGGGAGAACACTTATACCTTGAAATTTTAGTAAGAGATCGTCTTATAAAGCTACCGCCGAACTAAGCAAAATAAGATGTATAAAAGATAAACATCACATGCAATCAAAATATGTGACATGATATGGCCATCATCATCTTGTGCTTTTGATCTCCATCTCCAAAGTACTATCATGATCTCCATTGTTACCGTGAAAGGATCGAGAAGAGGTGTCTAGAGGGGGGGTGAATAGACTCTAATCAAGAAAAGTTGCAATTTTTAATTATTTATGTTGATGTGGAGTTTTAGCACATGTTTAAACATTCACAATACATATCAAGAAAGCATGCCAAGAGTATATGAGCAGCGGAAAGTAAAGCATGCAAGTTGCGAGAATGTAAAGGGATGGGATTGGAGTGTGCAAATGCAATTTGGAGACACGGAGATTTTTTATCCGTGGTTCCGATAGGTGGTGATATCGTACATCCACGTTGATGGAGACTTCAGCCCACGAAGGGTAACGGTTGCGCGAGTCCATGGAGGGCTCCACCCACGAAAGGTCCACGAAGAAGCAACCTTGTCTATTCCACCATGGTCGTCGCCCACGAAGGACTTGCCTCACTAGGGTAGATCTTCATGAAGTAGGCGATCTCCTTGCCCTTACAAACTCCTTGGTTCAACTCCACAATCTTGACGGAGGCTCCCAAGTGACACCTAGCCAATCTAGGAGACACCACTCTCCAAGAAGTAACAAATGGTGTGTTGATGATGAACTCCTTGCTCTTGTGCTTCAAATGATAGTCTCCCCAACACTCAACTCTCTCTCATAGGATTGGATTTGGTGGAAAGAAGATTTGAGTGGAAAGCAACTTGGGAAGGCTAGAGATCAAGATTTATGTGGTTGGAATGGAATATCTTGACCTCAACACAAGTGTAGGTGGTTCTCTCTCAGAAAATATGTGTTGGAAGTGTAGGCATGTTCTGATGGCTCTCTCCACGAATGAAGAGTGGGTGGAGGGGTATATATAGCCTCCACACAAAATCTAACCGTTACACACAAATCACCAAACTTGGTGGGACCGATTCAAAGAACTCGGTCAGACCGATTTGGTTCATAATGTGACCATTAGGTGTTTCGGTGGGACTGACTGGATCAACTCGGTGGGACCGATGTGCTAGGTTTAGGGTAAATCCAAAACTTGGTTTGACCGATTACTCAAACTCGGTGGGACCAATTTGGGTAATAAGCGAAACAGAGAGTTAGCCAAGCAAACTCGGTGGGGCCGATTACATATCTCGGTGAGACCGAAATTATTGCAATGGGCAACAGAGAGTTTGCAAGCCCATCTCGGTGAGACCGAGATCCCATCGGTGAGACCGAATTGATTAGGGTTTCTGGCAGTGGCTATGTCAACTGAACTCGGTGGCTCCGGATAGAAAGAATCGGTGGATCCGAGTTTGACTTTTGGTTTGGGACATATGTGGATGTGAGAAAGTAGTTGAGGGCTTTGGAGCATATCACTAAGCACTTTGAGCAAGAACCTCATTAAGCAACACCTCATCCCTTCTTAATAGTATTGGCTTTCCTATGGACTTAATGTGATCTTGGATCACTAAAATAGAAAATGTAGAGTCCTGAGCTTTGAGCTTGAGCCAATCCTTTGTCTTCAGCACTTTGAAGGGGTTCCACATCCTCTAGTCCATGCCACTCCATTGTTGAACTTATCTGAAACATACTAGGTAGAAACATTAGTCCAACAAGAGATATGTTGACATGAATTACCAAAATCACCCAGGGAGCACTTGTGCTTTCATACCGGCATGACACCATGATCTCCATCATCTTGATCTTTTATCAACGTGTCGTCACATGGTCGTCTCACCAGCTATTGCTTTTGCAACTATTGCTATCGCATAGCGATAAAGTAAAGCAATTACATGGCACTTGCATCTTATGCAATAAAAAAGAGACAACCATAAGGCTCCTGCCAGTTGCCGATAACTTTAACAAAACATGATCATCTCATATAACAATTTATATCTCATCACGTCTTGACCATATCACATCACAACATGCCCTGCAAAAACAAGTTAGATGTCCTCTACTTTGTTGTTGCGAGTTTTATGTGGCTGCTACGGGCTGAGCAAGAACCGTTCTTACCTACGCATCAAAACCACAACGATTTTTCGTCAAGTATGTGCTGTTTTAACCTTCAACAAGGACCGGGCGTAGTCACACTCGATTCAGCTAAAGTTGGAGAAACTTACACCCGCCAGCCACCTATGTGCAAAGCACGTCGCTAGAACCAGTCTTGCGTAAGCGTACGCGTAATGTCGGTCCAGGCCACTTCATCCAACAATACCGCCAAATCAAAGTATGACATGCTGGTAAGCAGTATGACTATTATCGCCCACAACTCTTTGTGTTCTACTCATGCATATAACATCTACGCATAAACCTAGCTCGGATGCCACCGTTGGGGAACGTAGTAATTTCAAAAAAATTCCTACGCACACGCAAGATCATGGTGATGCATAGCAACAAGAGGGGAGAGTGTTGTTTACGTACCCTCGTAGACCGTAAGCGGAAGCGTTATGACAATGCGGTTGATGTAGTCGTACGTCTTCACGATCGACCGATCCTAGCACCAAAGGTACGGCACCTCCGCGATCTGCACACATTCGGCTCGGTGACGTCCCACGAACTCACGATCCAGCAGAGTGTCGAGGGAGATCTTCGTCAGCACGACGGTGCGATGACGGTGATGATGAAGCTACCAACGCAGGGCTTCGCCTAAGCACTGCAACGATATGACCGAGGTGTATTATGGTGAAGGAGGGCACCGCACACGGCTAAGAACAATGTTTGTTGTGTGTTCTAGGGTGCCCCCTGCCCCCATATATAAAGGAGCAAGGGGAGGCCGGCAGGCCCTTGGGGCGCACCAAGGAGGGGGAGGAGTCCTCCTCCTAGTAGGAGTAGGACTCCCCCTTTCCTAGTCCAACTAGCAGGAGGAAGGGGGAAGGAAGGAGAGGGAGAGAGGGAGGGAAAGAGGGGGCGCCCCCCCCCCCCCCTCCTTGTCCAATTCGGACTCCCAAGGGGGGGCGCGCGGCCAGCCCATGGCTCCCTCCTCTCTCTCACACACAAGGCCCTTGTTGGCCCATTAGTTCCCCCGGGGGTATGATAACCCCCCGGTACTCCGATAATTATCCGGTGACCCCCGGAACACTTCCGGTGTCCGAATATAATCGTCCAATATATCAATCTTTATGTCTCGACCATTTCGAGAATCCTCGTCATGTCCGTGATCACATCCGGGCCGAACTATCTTCGGTACATCAAAACACATAAACTCATAATACCGATCGTCACCGAATGTTAAGCGTGCGGACCCTACGGGTTCGAGAACTATGTAGACATGACCGAGACACGTCTCCGGTCAATAACCAATAGCAGAACCTGGATGTTCATATTGGCTCCCACATATTCTACGGAGATCTTTATCGGTCAAACCGCATAACAACATACGTTGTTCCCTTTGTCATCAGTATGTTACTTGCCCGAGATTCGATCGTCGGTATCTCAATACCTAGTTCAATCTCGTTACCGGCAAGTATCTTTACTCGTTCCGTAATGCATCATCCCGCAACTAACTCATTAGTCACATTGCTTGCAAGGCTTATAGTGATGTACATTACCGGGAGGGCCCAGAGATACCTCTCCGATAATCGGAGTGACAAATCCTAATCTTGATCTACGCCAACCAAACAAACATCATCGGAGACACCTGTAGAGCATCTTTATAATCACCCAGTTACGGTGTGACGTTTGATAGCACACAAAGTGTTCCTCTGGTATTCGGGAGTTGCATAATCTCATAGTCATAGGAACATGTATAAGTCATGAAGAAAGCAGTAGCAATGAAACTGTAACGATCATAATGCTAAGCTAACGAATGGGTCTTGTCCATCACATCATTCTCCTAATGATGTGATCTGGTTCATCAAATGACAACACATGTCTATGGTTAGGAAACATAACCATCTTTGATAAACGAGCTAGTCAAGTAGAGGCATACTAGGGACAGTTTGTTTTGTCTATGTATTCACACATGTACTAAGTTTCCGGTTAATACAATTCTAGCATGAATAATAAACATTTATCATGAAATAAGGAAATAAATAATAACTTTATTATTGCCTCTGGGGCATATTTCCTTCATTATGCAGGTAGCCAAACGCCTCCTGTACCTCACATGACGCAGGATAGAAGCTAGCCTTGCCTTAAGCAGGCATATGGTGGCCCACCAGTAGTGTTAGGTTCGTTTTTTTTTATTTTCTATTTTGATTATTTTACATTTCAAAAATATAATAAAACATATTATATATTTCAAAAAATTAATAACCTTATATGTTTATCGAGCATTTAAAATGATGTTAATGCGGTGTAAAAACAATGTGCAATTTTTTAAATCATACTATTCAAATAAATATTTTGACATTTAAAAAATGTACACATGTTAAAAAAAATTGTGAGATATTTAAATAAATACCATGTAAAAAAGTATTTCCTAATTTTAAAAAAAATTCCATTCCATTGGAAAAAGTTTGTGATTTTTTAAACTATTTACAAATTTTAAAAATACGGTCTTTAAATTTTGAATAAAATGTTTATATAATGTAAAAAATGTAATTGGTCGTTTTATACTATTCAAAGAAAAATGTTCACGCATTTCAGGAGAAAAGGTGATGTTGGCACGAAGAGAAGGTCGTGCCCAAGCTGTCAAGTTTAGCAAACAAGTCCGGGTACTTGGACAGAGTTGTGAGCAACCATATGACCAGGGATGTTGAGAAGTTTGTGGAATTGGACTGAAGAATCACTGGTTCAGTTCCCGCGATTTGGTGATGGCACAGTAGTGGGCATTGAGGGGTGTGGCTCAGTCCTCTTTGTCGCGCACAATGGAGAGCATCGGCTTCCGACAGATGTTTACTTCATTCTGAAGTTGAGTAGCAATATCATCAGTTTGGGGCAACTAGACGAATTTATCTGCAAGTACTCAGTGGATCAAGGGGTGATGAGGACAAAGAGAAAGTAAGAAGGGCATAACACAATGTACATAACTAGTACAGTGGCCCGCTCGATGCGCGGGCTAGAATTTTATAAAGTTTTATAATGAAAATTTGTGTGAAATCTATGTTGTGTAACTTTCTTGACCCTGAAATTATGTTGAGAACCTATAAGTCATTATGCACAATACCTTTTAGGAGCTTACTGTGCATACAAACTATAGTATTTTTCATGTTCTTATCCATATGCATCCATCTATTAGTAGGTACCAAAAACAACCGAGCACCTCCTTTCCGTACATGCATCTTACATTCTTAAGAAGTTGGTTCCAATTCTCTCAACATGCAATGTGTCCACCTCGACATCCCCACTAAGGCCATGCATTTAAGTATTTTTTTTCGCACTAAGCCATGCAAAATCTGCCGCATAAACAAACTTATAAATTACAATTATTTTTGCATTAGTCTATGCATGTAACGCTGCCATATCATGTATGCATGTCAGTCATCCTTCACATTTTTGTTCAAAATAATATATTTTTTAAGTAATTCCAAAGTTTTTATTCTATTTGTAGATATTTATTTTCAAGTTTTTATTCTATTTACATAGATCATCTTTTGAATGCTGGTCCAAATTATCAATGCACGGGTCATATTGAACTATATATAGAATGCAAGAGAGGATCTAGACGTAATGTACTACTTTAATTCATTTGTATCTATTGCAGTTCCAACAAAATAGCAAAATCCCAAAAATAATATTAATAGCCAAGCATTTACTTTGTGCTAGCCTAAGAAAATATAGGTGTAAGACTAAAGCACGCATATATACTGGGTGACAGAAGAAAAACTACAATAATTTAGGTTTGTATGCATCCATGATGCATACGCTGAGGGTAATAAAGCTTCCAATTTGTGAAAATTCATATGAAAATGTGCTAGTTGAAAATGATATTATGATATTGTAGGAGTATTTCCCAAAAAAGATAACTTACAAATTAGGAATATGTGTACCGAAATCCCTCCAGTACCTAGCTAAATTAGACTTGAATTTTCAGCATAAAATTGGGAAATCCATGGAATGAATGGTTTTAAACACGCCGAGGCCACAACCATCCACCGATTCCTCTACTCGGCCACCTTCCTTACCATGCTTTGCAGCAGTAGCATTCTCTGTTCTACCAGTGGTTTGTATCTAGCAAAAAAATCTTGTTGTGACACAACAAATAAACTAATTGTATGAGACGAAAGTAGGATGTTGGAACACACACAGAGGCACTTGCGCCCAGTTGGACCTGAAGAAAAAAATAGTGTATATTGTCACTTGAATCCAAGATAACAAAAAGTGCTAAAGACTGACAGTTAATGTGTGATTGGAAAAAAATCAGAATGATACAAAACATTTATTATAATACAAATAAAAAAAATAACATACAGATACTTTGTTGTTAATTGTTAGAGAATAATGAAGCTTATGTAGGAAAGACCATAAGATATTGATCTATTTGTAGTATTCTTCAAATCTCACAAAATTAGATGACTATGCACAATATGAAAAAATTATCACTTGGATCCAACATAAACCAAAGTACCGAAGACCATGAATTCAATCTAAGATACTTAAGGTTGGAAAGAATGATTAACACTAAAAATCGCTCAAGTGAAATTAAAAATACATTACAGATAATATGCTTAGAGTTGTTAGTTCTCAATTAATGAAACTTCCACAAAATTAGATCAGTATGGTAAAATATGGCGAAAGGTAAACCATGGACTGTTATGAAACATAAGTTGTTTACTTAAACAGGGAATCTTGGTTGACCATCACATCATGATTGTTTTTCTGTTGAAGTAGTAAAAATCATTGGAAAAAAACTCAACCCAATTTACTCTAAAACAGTTAGCCTCGTGGAGGTGTGCATGTAACATCCATGGTTTACACTGATAACAACGAATTGTGTGAGTACAAATTATCTGTTTATTAACCATTTGCCTAAAAAATTAGGGCACCAAGTAAACAATCGGATATAGATACACCACTAAAACGTATGTCCTATCTTTCTCAGACGAAGGGTTAAACAAATGGCACACGTGCTGGGATAAGCATGGTATATGGTAAGGTGATAAAAGTATTTTGGCGAAACTAAGACCAGGATTAATAACCACTATCAAGCACGTAAACGCACAGATGTTCGAAATATTACAGAGCAGGCAGTATTAGTCATGAGAACACAGTGCACCGGATCTTTAGGAGGGCAACAACGTACCTTTGGAGACCACATCGTTGCATGCATCATACTGACCCGACGCTACAAGATCGGCATGCGCCTTATGAGAAAAACTACTCCAGCAAACGATTTTCACATATGTTTGCAGCCTCCCGATAAACACCAGTGGAGGGTTGAATTGAGGAGAACAGGATGTACAATGAAGCGTAGATCTGCATATAGACGTCAGGGAAGGGACACTCGCGTGGCTGACAGTCTTGTAATAGGCTATAGGCCTCCTTATAATAGTTATAGACGTTTAGAGGGATGAAGTGCAGGAAAACTTTAGCACCTTACCAATTAGAACTTACAACTGGATTTTATCAAATTCATAAAAATGCAAACTGGACAATACATTGAACAATTACTATCTAGCGGAGCAAAAAAGATAGATAACAGCGATTTATTATCCTATATACCAATAAAACTGAACTATTAATTAAAGACATACAAATCTAGAGATTGTATGCTGTACTATACAGAAGTACGGGGGAGCAGTCAAAAGATGTTCTACCTGTCAAATGGAGGATGCAAGGAACCAATTGCTTTCATGGCTAGCTGTAAATTTACCAAAAATCTTGTGAGACCATAGGGGCAAAGAACCTGCGTAGATAATTTCCTAGAAGAGCAGTGCTTCTCTGTTTGCTAGTAGCTGATTTCGAATGAATCTTGATACGATCCTGATGCACTTAGCAAGACAAAGCAAATTATATTAATCTTCTGATCAGAGGCGCCGGAATCCTGATTGTACCCAATGGCCTTGTTGTGTTGTGCTCCTGCGAGTGCCCGTTGCTCCTCTCACGCCTCATCCCCGATTAGTTCAGCATCATGCACGCGTGGGCAATGGCATCGTGATGTGGATCTCCAGCGTGGTGCCATAGATGTGACCGTCCCCGGGTCCTGTGTGGATGAGCCGATGAACCGTTCTGCCGTCAGTCATAGATTTGACTCCAACCTAGTTCACCTACGAAGATCCTGCTGGACAGACGACATTGATTGCTATGGCGACGCCGCAGCTTCCGACCACTGCATGGGGAGACTCTAGCACCGCATCAGAGAAGCACTGGGACCGGATGGCCAGCCGCGTCCTTATCAAAAACATAGTCGCCTTGCCTTCCCCGGTCTCCTGCAAAAAAGAAATCGATGCCTTGGTAAAACGTCTAATTATCACAAACGTATTCTTCATCCGCCTTGGTAAAACGTCTAATTATCACAAACGTATTCTTCATCCGGCGAGAATACATCGAGAGTTTTTACGGTACCCTGGTACTCCCTCAGAGTAACATGGAGTACCAGTTAAATCTGACCACTCGTATTCAAGGGTATTATAGACTTTCTCAGAGATTAAAAGGGTACTTTTGTTTAACCTAATAGCTGGAGATTCATGGAAGTTGCCGCCGCCGGGATGAACGATTTGCCGTGCTAGTGCTTATGTACGCGGGAAGGATCATCAATCAATGAGTAAAAAATATCTAATCATCCATGCATGAGCACACACTGAAACAACTAATCGGTGGTTTGGCCATGGATTTCCGTTCCATGCAGCCCGTGCAGGGCATCAGTTGAACGATTGGACAATAAAGGATCAATCAAGCAGCATTCCGGATCGACTGAGGCATGGCGCATCCTACGCCCCAATCACAGCGCCGGCCAGCGGCCGTCGTCTCAGTTAGTAGGGCAGAGCCGCCGTATCTTTCTTGTCATGGCCCGACTTTTCTTGATTAGATTTAGAATTTACTAGCGAGAGATTACCATTTTACCCTTACTGCCTAGGTACTCCCTAATTTTCAGCGAGGGTACTCCCAGATAGTTAAGTTGGAGTACCAGTTAATTTTATCCACTAGATTAGAACGAATGGACGGTCCATACTAGTTTCAGGGTACCGTAAAAGAACTCAATACATCAGGCAGATGAAGATGTTCTTCATTGATCGAGGAAACCGCACCTGTGCGTTCTTCATCCGTCGAGAATACGTCGACCGGCCAGCAGTAGATTTGCTCCACTGATCGATGATTTGATGAAACAACGCCGCGTCTGTTATCCAACCAGCTAGAATACATCGGCCTGTCGTAGCTAGGTAACATCCGCAGAAATAGTTGTAGCTAGCTAACCTCCACAGGAATCAATCTAGCAGCCTCCTCCAAAGCTAGCTTATGCATTAATCGGTTCACGGCCATTGGAAAGCATAGGTGGCATCAGCGTGGCACGGTGTTTGCCGGCTATTAGGGTTGTGCCATCGTGCGAGACGTACTGGGAGCGTTTGTGATGAGATCGTGTGGAGATGGCCAAAATTAATTCAGTGACTTTCTATATAATATCATAACGATCTAATGGTCAGGGTTTTATTACCTATTATTAATTTAGCGCTCAGGGGACTCCTTATCGATGGCATTGGTGGGTAATTTTCCATATAAAATCATATAATAATCTAATGGTTACGGTTTTACTGTCTATTAAATTAATGGTCGGATATTTCTGATTTTTATGGTAATTTATTTCTTATTCTCTTTTTTCTGGTGAACCCATCAAGTACTTTTTATATATAAATAGATGAACGTTGAACAGTCTAAACCAGTCTGCCCGCTGTCGAAATTTTCAGAAACTCCTTTGGCCATGGCATGCTCGTTTTGGACACAAAAGCTTTCATGCTCTACTGAAGGAATCCGACTATGCTTGACATGGCAAGAAGTCTACTAAAGAGCAAGGGGCAGCCTGGACAGTTTTGGGGTGAAGTCAGTAGTGTCCACTGCAGTTTATCTGTTGAATCGTGCACCGACGAATTGAGCACTTGCACACATTTGGCTGCATCGGACACATGAAGGAAGTTGGTGGTCACCTCACAAACAAAACTAACCGACCGAAGTTCAGAGATAGCACTGATCGAGTATGAGCCAGACAGTAAGGCCTATAGGATGTTGGATCCTTGTGCAAAGAAATTGTGTGTCTCGAGATACTGCGTTCCAAGAAGACATACACTAAGAATGGGCGCCGGGCGAAGTAGAGCAGAGGCCTGAAAGTTTCACAGTGGAGTCTAGTGTGCATCTTGACGATGCATATACCATTGCCCAGCAGAAGCGTACTGTTCACCATCCGACAGCAGAAGAGGAAAACCTGAAAGAGATGGCAGCAGGATTCATACCTGGAAGAGATAGCAGCAGGACAACCAGAGACGATGCCCCAGCTGGTCCCTGTTTTGTCTCACCACCTACAGATGCCTCGACAATCTCAGAAGGACCTTGCCCGTACCACCTAGTGGAAGAGGCGCCAAAGCAGTCTTGTCTGGCTCATGTCTGCTCGGAGCAGAGGAACCCACGTCTGTTGAAGAGGCAGGTTAAGAAGGGGCATGGAGAGAAGCTATGGACAGAACTCAGGTCGTTTAAGAGTAATGAAACCTGGGAGCTCGAGCTCACGGATCGGCCAAAGAGGCACAAAACAATTGGTTTTAAATGGATTTACAAACTGAAGCAAGATCCCCGTGGCAAGGTCATCAAACATTAAGCAAAAGGCTGCTTGTTTTTTTTAGAAAAACAGGGAGCACCTCCCCGGTTCCATTGCTGAGAACGAAACCACGCACATAGTCTGATACAGCAGCTCTAAAGAGCAGTTCGAAAAACAAAGGAAGGAAAGCTACAAACTAGGGGGGTGGAGAACATGTTTTCTGATTACACGGCAACCCGAGTGGTGCCAAAAGGCAAGAGCGGCTAAGCAGAGCACTCAAATGGCACAAGGAGGGTCCAGCGAAGCCTTCATGGCCTTCAGACGAGGGGCCGTGTCAGCCTGCGGCGACCAGCAGGCAAGGAGCGGAGACACCGGTCTGGAAGGCGCGGCGTGGTGGATGTCTCTCTTCTTTGGCGACAGGAGTCCATCATCATCATCAGAGATCTTGAGCCGAGCCCACGGTTCCAGTCCCAGAGCAGGTCGAGCATTGTTCAGCCACTTGTGATCGCCAACGGTTTCTGGAGGGATCTTGTGAGGGTTTCCACGAAGGACATCAACTTGTCCTTGTCTGACCCGGAGGAGAGAATCGCCCAGTTCCTCACCATGTTCCTGATCAACCTCAAAACCTGTAGAATGGAAATCCAGGATGTGTTACTGAAAATCATAGCATTTCTATATTTCCAGAGGCACCAAAGGACAGTTGAGCTAACAGTATTTAAAACCGAGCACTTTTTGGTAGCAATCCAGAACCTGGCAACAGATTCGAAGGATGAGCCAATCTGAATAGAGAAAATTTTCTCAATAGGGGCCCAGAGATGTTTAGCAACAATACATTCAAAAAATAGGTGAGAACAAGATTCTTGTTCCAAGCAATAAACACACTCAAGGGGTTTAATGATGTGTCTTTTCCTAAGATTATCTCTAGTCATCAATTTATTTTTTGAGAGGAGCCAGAGAAAAACATGAATTTTAGGGGGAACTCTTAATTTCCAGACTGCGGGGATAAACATGGGTTGGACCCCTCTAAAGTTGATAATATGATAGAGGGAGCTGGAGGAGTACTTGCCCTTGTTATCTAGTTGCCAGGTCAGAGCATCTGGCTCGGCAGTAAAGGCAATGCTCTTGGCAATTTCCTCCAGCTGGAACCATTGTTCCATGAGACTGTCACTAAAGTTCCTTCTGAATGAAAGTTTTAGGCATTGCCCATCCCAAACTTCATTCACACTTTTGTTATGTTCATTGCAGACTGAGTAAATAGGCCAAAATTGGACTGCTAGGGGGGATGTGCCAAACCAAGTATCTTCCCAGAACCTGGTTCTGCTCCCATCCCCTATGTTCCATTTATAGCCAAATTTCACAGCATGCAGAATGGATTTTAAGCCTTTCCAGAATCTAGAAGTCTTAGGGTTGGAGGAGGGGACAACTATATTAGGTTTATTTCCCAAGTACTTATGAGTAATAAGTAACTTCCAGGGTTTCTGGTCTTCCTCATAGTATCTCTTAATCCAAGACCCTAGAAGGCAGATGTTAATTTCTTGGAATTCGGTATGCCTAAGCCTCCAAAGTCTTTTTTCATAGAGACTAGACCCCAGTTAGCAAGGTGCAGTTTCCTATGACCCTCAAAATCAAAGCAGTGAGACATCTGGGAGTTGATGAGATTCACTGCCCATTTAGAGAATTTGAAGAGGGAGAGGAGGTACACTGGGATGCTAGCCAAACAAGCTTGGATGAGGATCAACCTACCTCTGTAAGAGAGGAGTTTGCCCCTCCAACCTGCAATCCTTTTAATGATTTTATCTAGAAGGGGTTGGATATCTTCTCTCCTCAGCTTATCATAGTGAAGAGGGATGCCTAAGTACTTAATGGGGAAGTTACCTTTACTACAAACTAGAATAGAAAGAAAATCAGCTAGCTCCTGGTCATCCATGTTGATAGGGATGAGTTCACTTTTGGAGTAGTTAATTCTCATACCTGAGACTTGCTCAAAACAGGTTAGAACAGTTTTCAGGTTACTAGCATGGGTGGAATCATTGTCCAGGAAAAGGATGGTATCATCTGCATATTGCAGGCAGATGATGCCACCAGGATAAACCTCAGGGCAGAGCCCTGCAATCAAGCTATGATCAGCAGCTTTGCTCAACATTTTAGTGAGAACGTCAACTACTAAATTAAACAAAAGAGGGGATATGGGGTCACCTTGCCTAAGGCCTTTGCCAGCAAGGAAAAAATCACTTTCACAGTTATTTAGTTTGACCCCAACCGACCCCCCATGAGTGAGTTGCTGGATCCAACTAGTCCATTTCCCCCCAAAACCCCTAAGCTCCATGAGCTTCATAAGGAAATTGAGGTCAACTTTATCAAAGGTTTTCTCATAGTCCAGCTTAAGAACAAGCCCTTTATCACCTCCTGAGTGGACTGAATGGAGTACTTCATGAGTAGTAACAACACTCTCTAAAATGTATCTCCCTTTCAGAAATGCAGATTGGTTGCTTGCAATCAACCTCTGCAGAACCTTAGAGAGCCTAGTGGTGAGGACTTTAGAGAAAATCTTAAAACTACAGTTAATCAGGCTGATAGGCCTGAATTTCTTCATAGAGGTGGCCTCAGGCTCTTTAGGAATAAGAGAGAGCATAGCAAAATTGAGCCTGTATATATCCAATTCTCCTCTATGAAAGGCTTGGAAAAGATCCATGAGATATTTTTTCACCAAGTCCCAAAAGTGCTGGTAAAACAAGAAAGGAATTCCATCAGGGCCAGGGGCCCCATCAGGATAGGAGCTGAAAATGGCTTCCTTCACCTCTGCCTCTGAAAAAGGTGCTTCCAGCAGCTCATTCTCAGCAGGAGAGACTTTTTCAGAAGCAGAGAAAAAGTTGCTTTGTAAAGAGAACCCAGAAGGGTTTTCTTTTTTAAACAGGTCTTTGTAGAAGTCACTAGCCACTTTCAGCATCTCATCTACCTCGGTAACAGGGCCATTAGGGCCATCAAGGGAGTGAATGAGGGTTTTCCTCCTCCTCTGATTAGCTACTGCATGGAAATAAGCAGTGTTCCTATCTCCCTCCCTAATGTTCCTATATCTAGACCTTTGCTTGGCTTTGATTTCTTCCTGAAGCCAAATTTTCTTAAGCTCTCCATGGATAAAGTTTAATCTACTAGTCTCAGCCTCAGAGAGGTCAGAAGTTTCTGCCTTAATATCTAGAGAATCAAACTCAAGGAGAAGAATCCTTTTGTATCTTCTAAGATTGGCTTCCTCATTAGAGTTCCAATGTTTAGTAGTTCTCCTAAATCTCCTGACTTTGATCTGCCAGCTCTCCAGAGGGCAGCTGCTCCCAGTGGGTTCATTCCAGATTTTCCTGACTAGCTCAGTGAAATCTTCTCTAAGCAGCCACCACTTTTCAAACTTAAAGCTATTACTCTTGGGGGCTTGGTTAAGACCAGAATCCCAGAGCAAAGGTGTGTGGTCACTACCACATCTGGGCAGAGCTCTACAACTAGAAAGGGGGAAAAACTATCTAATTCTGTATCACAGAAAATTCTGTCAATGGTGGACATAATCAAGTCTACTTGATTATTGGCCCAGGTAAATTTCCTAGAAGAAAGCTTAATTTCAAGCAAGCTCCAGATCTCAATCCAAGCATTGAAGTTGTCACTCCATTTATGATTGATGGATCCATTGCTTATATCTTCAACATTCCTAACTAGATTAAAATCACCCCCAATCAGAGTGGGAGTGTGAATATCTAAAAATAAGGTATTAAGTTCAGAAATAAAGGCTTCTTTTCCTTCTTCATAAGGAGAGCCATAAACAGTGATAACCCTAAAGGTTTGACCAGTAGTTTTCAATTTAACTAAACAACTAATAGAAAAATCTAGATGTGACCAAGCAACAACATCAAAAATGCTTAAATCTATTCCCATTAGGATGCCTCCAGCAGATCCTTTGGATGGAAGGGTATGCCAGTCAAAATCTCTGTTGCCAATGAGAGATTTAAGATAAAAAGAGGAGAAAGCCTCCTTCTTAGTTTCCTGGAACCCTAGAATGGCAGCATGAGTCTTGTTAATGGTGTCAATGATAAGGGTTTTCCTACCAAGAGCAGCAATACCTCTAATATTCCAGAATAGAGCATTCATGGAGAAATGTTGTTCCTAGGGTTCTTGCCCCGTTTATGCTTGCAAATAAGAGACCAGAGACCCTCACTAGGCTCAGTAGGGGGGTCAATGTAGTCTAAACTAGAATTACCAGCTAGAGATAAATTCTCACAAATAGAGCCTTCAGTTCTGTTTTGGAGGGCATAACTAAAGGAAGAGCATTCAATGTCATCATTAAGAAAGGTAACATCTACACCAATCTTAGCAGCAATGGCATTGAAAGAAGGATCATTAAAGTTGGAAAAGGAATTGTGTTTCATACCCTGGGGTTTTTGCACTTCTAGGTTCTGAACCTCCTTGAGTTGTTGAGCTTTTTCAAAATGGTTCTCTTGTCACCAGCCACTCTGGCACTGGTTCTGGTGGCTTGAACAGGGCCCCATTTGGGAGGGTGCATCTCCATAGGAAGGGCAGGGAAGTCAGTGTTGTACTGAGAGTCCAAATTGTCTGGGAGATCAGCAGCTTGAATAAGAGCATCTTGATCCTCTTGGAGATCTACAGAACCTTCTAATTCCATCAGATCATCATCTTCCAGGAGCTCCATTTCCCTGAGGAGGTTGAACCCATCAGCTTCTTCAAGCACAGAATTCATGATCTTTTCCAGGTTGCTGATTTGAGGAGTGTATGGAGAATCAGGGAGGTGTGTCTTGAGGACTGAAGTAGGGGTAGCTTCTTCAAGCCTCTGATTGTGGCAAAAAGACTGCCCTCTGTTGCTAGGTGCCCCTGAGTTGGCAGCATGCCCTTTATCTGATTCAGACCTAGAACTCCTGTTGGATTCAGCATCTTCAGTTAGATTGTTACCAGTCTTAGCTGCAGAGACATAAGTTCCAGAGGAAGGGTTGGTGGAGGTGCCAGTTTCAGTGGGAGTCAAGGATTCCACTTCAATGAGCAGCCTGTAGATTTTGCCCCCAACACCAAAGAGCCTTTCAGCAGGGATTTTGGAGGGATATTTTCATAAGATTTTGACCCTGACAGTTTCATAGAACGACTTGAAGTTATGCTGCCAATCCACATCCAGTAAGACCCCCAAGGTGGAAGTGATTTGATCCAGCACAGTCCAGTCACACCATTTTGGATTCATTTTCCTAATTTTAATCCAAGTTTCCTGGAGGTCCTCTTCAGCCTCAATCCTGCCTTTCCAGACTTCAACATTGACTACAACATTGTCTTTTTTGAGACCAAAAAAAGGGTATCCAGCAACTTGAACTACATCTATCTCAGGTGGAAATTTGACCAAAAATGTCCAATCATCCAGGGCATTGATTGGCCAGGGCCAGTTGGTTTTGTAAATGTCTGCAAACTCAGTGGCAAGTTCTTGTTTGGTCACTTCACCAGCTTCCACAAGAACAATCCCCACATTTTTCAGGGAGCCATGGTATTGAGCATTTTCATCAGGTGGGTCTATGTGATAGAACCCTAACCCTGGAGCATCACTTTCCACATATCTAGCAGAACTATGAGGTTTCCTTCTGACAGGGCAATTATCAACCTTGTGGGTAACCATTTTGCAGATAAAACGGCTCTTGGGCTTGACACACTTATCCAAATGATGCCCTGGTTCCCCACAGTTGTAGCAGATCACCTCAGAGTATGCCATAAGGCAAGAAGCAGGGGCAGGAGCAGTTTTCTGAGTGTCCTGTTTCTTCTTTTGTTGATTCTTGCCCTGAGATTTTCCACTGACCTGAGATTCAGAACCTCCAGCAGATTGGTCTTGAGCAACTATAGGAGCCTGCCCAGATTGTTTCCCCAGCTGGGGTGGGGGCGGGCCGTACCACTGCCCAACCGGACCTCCTCCCCATTGTTGCTGAAATTGCGAAGGAAATTGTCCAGGGAAGCCCCAAGGAGGGAGGCCACTCTGGAATCCATAGCCGAAGAACGGCGGGGGAGCGCCCATCGGAGGCTGCATGGACTGCTCCTGCCTCCAATTGTTGCCACCATCAGATCTTCCTCCTTTGTTTTTGCCTCTACCATGCCCACGCCCATTGTCTGCCATGATTGAGAGCTCGTGGGGGTTGGCGGCAGCGGTAGGAGGGAGAGTGGAGGGGTCCTTAGGGTTTTCGGGGGGGAGGGCTTTATAGGGGCCCAGAGCTGGCTGTAGAAACCCTCAGCCAAGTCACCATGGCAGCTAGGCAGTGAGGATGCTTCGGTGGCACCTGTGTCAGCACCTTTTTTTCCTTTCTTAACAGCACTCCGCGCTTTCTGAAGAAATTTGAATCCTCCTCCTTGTTGTAACACCAACAAAGCAGGGCTGGAAACAGAGTCAGGGTCTTCTCCAGAATTTGGTCCGTTGTTCTCCATAGTTTCGGTCAAAGCAGCCTTGATCGAAGACACAGAATGATCGCCTGGATCAAATGGGAGAGAAGCCCTCTGAAGAGCAGCCAGCCTTTGTTCCACGCCAGAAACAGCAGAGTCACTGAGAACCGGAGCCACACAACCATACACCCGGTGATAGGGGAATTTCTTCGGAGGTTCTGGTTCCTTCTCATCCTCCAGCCAGATGTTGTCTCTCAGGAAGCAGAAATAACCACCAGAAAGCTCAATTGATCCAGATTGCAGGCCTAATTTCAATCCTCTGCAGGTTTGGGGGAGAGGTAAGGTAGGGGATCCACCTGCTCCGGCTCCGGTGGCGTGCTGGTGGGCATGAGGCCAGTTAAGCATTCCCATCTCGCAGCACGGCGTGGATCTCCTGATTTCACTTCTCCTTTTGCCCACCGGACAAACGCAATCGGCGGCTCCCTGGGGTGGGGCATCCTGTGCTTCTCTGAGAAATCTCCTTCGAAGTAGATCCGCAAGGCTAGATTCAACAGCTCCCAATCCACATGATCCTTGCACATCCGAGCATACCTGCGAGAGTACGGATTCGGTCCCTTCTCTGCTTCCTCCTTCGCTGCTTCCTCCTCTGCTTCCTTCCACTCGCGGGTGCACTGGGTCCAGGAGAGGGCGTCGTCGCGGATCCGCATCGCCCGCTCCCTCCATCGCCTCCCACGAGTCTCCCGCAGCACCGCCGACGAGACGGAGTTGAGCGGCTGGAGCATCTGCGGGAAGGCTTGGTAGACATGCGGGAGATGCATCTTGTACATCTGCCTGTCTTCCAGCCATTCCCCCGTGGATCTAGCCGGCGACTCCATGGGGCGCGCGAGCAGGCTTGGTGAGGGGGGCAGGCGCGCCCGACGCCAGGAGGCGGGGGGTGGGCGGGCCTGAGGCGAGGAGGGTGGCGGCGAGATCTACGGCGGCGGCGGAGGTGGAGGTAGGTGTGGGGGCGAAGGGGATCGCGAGAGCGGTCATGCGGAGCTCCGTCTGTCGACCCAAAGGCTGCTTGTCAAGCGCTATTGTCGAGAAACACTTAACCATCGTAGCGAGTGGTGATGTCCACACAAAAAATTTACACTCGGTGAACTGTTACTTAATATCGCATCCGTGATCCAAAAGATTTACTAGTCATTTCATACTCATAATTTTGTTATCGTGCTGTCTCACTGGATACATTATGCTAATTTGATTCTCTGACGATCCACCTGTTCTGAGTTCAGTCCATCTAGGCCTATAGTGGACATTACAAAACGAGTGTGGAAAACCTTAGCAACTACTCATCCCAAAAAAAAAACCTTAGCAACTTCATGAGATTCAAAAGCCCCCGATGAATTTAAACGTTTTAGAGCATTTCGAATGAACTATTGCAGGGTCATGTACCTTGAACTGCAAGGGCAGTAAGCCTGATACCTCTCTCAGTTGTTCATGGAAACAGGTAAGAAGTGTTTGTACGAGTTTTGCTGGGTCAACCTTCACTATCTAATGACGAGCCAACTTTGTTTGAATATAACATCTTTCCTGAAGTTACGGCCTTGTCCTGATATAGAATCTCCTTGGTTTTGGTAGCACTGCAGTCAACCATGACAAAAGGTCAAATCTACATGAATTGCATATACCCTTATCGGCTAGCCGCACACGCCTTGTCCTCTCTTCCAATCTTGTCAATCGTGCATCAACGTTTGTCGCGCGTGATAAATTATGGACTATCTAATGACAGACGCAGAAAGACAAAAAAAAAAGTATATATAATAAATGGAGTTTGCAAGTCAGATCTCAGGTAGTTTCAACATAGAAAAAAGCCTGTTTCACAATGTTTACCTGCCCTTGGCGATGATGGTGCACCCAAGCCCTTAGTTGTGGCATGAGCTTTTTTCTGTGTTTGAACATTTTCAAATACATGTTTTTGAACATTTTTCGAATACGTGTTAAACAATTTTGAAATACCCGTTGATTTTTTTTGAATGATACAAAAGATATTTTTTATATTTTTTAACTATGCAAAGATTTTCTTTTACATTTTTTAAAAATGTCATGAACATATTTTGGAAACTCATGAACATTTTCTTAAATGTAATGTACATATTTTGAATGGTGCACAACTGTTTTTTATCTACACGAACTTTTTTTGCATTTGATTATTGTTTATTTAAAAGTGATGTACTCATTTTTTTGTGAAACACATGAATATTTTATAATTGTTACAAACATTTTTAATGCTATCATTTTTTGAAAAACTACGCTAACCATACAATTTCCCTGTGTTAAATTTTTTAAAATTCTCGATGAATATTTCAAAAAATATTAAGTACATTATGTTTCCTGAAATTTATGTATTTACATTTTCTTCGATAATTAGAAAAAAAATAAAAGGAAAACTTTACAACTACCTGCGTGCTTATGGACCTGTCCATTTAGGACGTCCTTGACGTGAGAAGGGCGTATCTCTTTGCTGACGAGACACAGTCGTGCCCAGATCCTATTGGACGCTCGCGAACGTCAAAACGACGTGACTTCACTGAAGATCAGCCTCCCGACACCCCAGTTTGGGCCAGCCCACAGTCGCTCTGCTGTTTCTTTTCTCCTTGTCCCTTTTCTTTTTTTTTCTTGCCTTTTTCTGTTTCTGTTTCTTTTATTTTCTTTTCTTCTACATTTTCCTTTTTTAGTTTTTTTCTTTTTTCATGTACTATACCAAGTTCATGGTGTGTTTATATACAAAAATGTTCATAGTATATTTAAAGAAATGTTCACCCTCATATGCACTCATTGCGAACAGAACGTAGATAGCTGCACATGAATATTTTAGACGTGCAACATATACTCGTGAGTGATCCCCCCCCCCCTCCCCCCGGCAAAAAAAGATCACTCACGCCGAGTTCTACTTTCCATTTGCAACTCTTGAGTCAGCTAATTAAAACTTTTGGAGAATCTTTGGGAAAGGTATCTGAACATTTCTCTACTACAGTACAGCCTAGCTAGCTACATGTATCGTAGGACCAAACAGTGAAGAAACTGATCTGAACAGAGAGACGAAACGAATCAAGAATCTTTGGACGTAAGGATGAGTACCATCCCAGCTGACAAAACTGCCGATCTTCCTATTCCACCGGCAACCGGCCTCAGCCGCGACCTGCTTGCTGAGAGCATCTCCAGCCGCGTCCCCACACTAATAGAAAACAAGGCTTTGGTCATAGGGCAATATTCACATTAGTCCCGGTTCAGTCACGAACCGGAACTAATGTGAGCATTGGTCCCGGTTCGTGTGGCTAAGGCATTAGTCCCGGTTCACCTGAGCCCTTTAGTCCCGGTTTGAGACACGAACCGGGACTAAAGGGTGCGATGCCTATTAGTACCGGTTCGTGGCACCATCCGCTACTAAAGGTTAGACCTTTCGTCCTGGTTCGAGCCACCAACCGGTATTAATGGGGTTTGAGGCATTAGTACCGGTTCATGGCACGAACCGGTACTAAAGGTCCCATTTTCAAACTCTACCCCCCCCGGTGGATCGTCTTTTCAGTTTTGTAAAAAGCAAAAGAAAATGATAAAAACATTAAAAATTAAAATCCTTCCAGATGTAGTTCTGTTACTATATGTACTAGTTAGGAAAACTTACATTTGGACATGTTTTGCAAAAAGTGTAGGGAAAATGTAAAACGGCTATAACTTTTGCATACGATGTCAGAAAAAAAGTATAATATATCAAAATGTTCAGCACGAAAATCCGCATCCGATTTTGACCGCCTACGGCCTGTTTGCAAATTTTTAGAATCCTCAAATTCTAAAAGGAAAAAAGTTATGCTCAAATTTCAGTTTTTTCTTTGATTTTTTGTTAAATCTGGTCAAACTATGGTCAAACTACTTATTCAAGAAGTATTACTGTTACTAAATAATTATTCAAGAATATTAATGTTACTAAATAATTATTTTAATTTTTTTGAATTTTGGTCAAATCTGATCAAAATGTGGTCAAACAATGGTCAAACTAATTATTCAAGAATATTAGTGTTACTAAATAATTATTTCAGTTTTTTTGAATTTTGGTCAAATCTGGTCAAACTGTGATCAAACTACTTATTCAAGAAATATTAGTGTTACTAAATAATTATTTCAGTTTTTTTGAATTTTGGTCAAATCTGGTCAAACTGTGGTCAAACAATGGTCAAACTAATTATTCAAGAAATATTAGTGTTACTAAATAATTATTTCAGTTTTTTTAATTTTGGTCAAATCTGGTCAAACTGTGGTCAAACTATGGTCAAACTACTTATTCAAGAAATACTAGTGTTACTAAATAATTATTGTTTTTTAAAACAATAGTTTCAAACTCAAACAGTGAAATGTGTGACTTCATGCTCAAGCTAAATTCCTGAGGGTTAATAGGATTGTTATCTTACTATTGTTAGGAAAACAACAAGTGCAGACTTGGAAACGAGGGAGAATAGAACCCGTAAGTTAAGCGTGCTCAGGCTGGAGTAGTGAGAGGATGGGTGACCGTCCGGGAAGTTAGATGATTTGGAATGATGAGGGGTGATTAGAGATTAGAGGTTAAATTGAGCAGTGATGAGGGGTGGTGATTATAGATTAGAGATTAGAGATTAAAATAATTCAGAAATTTGAAAATAAAAAAAATTCAAAAAAATCATAAAAAAATCATAAAATTTCCTTTAGTCCCGGTTGGTAACACCAACCGGGACTAAAGGTGGAGCTCCAGGCTGCGGCCACGTGGACGGCCTTTAGTCCCGGTTCGTGTAAGAACCGGGACTAAAGGGGGAGGCTTTAGTAACGACCCTTTAGTCCTGGTTCCAGAACCGGGACTAAAGGCCCTTATAAACCGGGAAAAAAACCCTTTTTCTACTAGTGCCAACAGGCCCCCCCAGGCCACTTTTTCGGAGCCAGCACCAAAAAAACGCCCTAGTCGCGCCCCTAGGACGCCGAAAAGCGCCGGTTCGGCCCTTTTTCCGCCCGGCGGTCACAGGCCGAACCCGACGCACTGGGGGGGCATTGGGGGCTCCGGCGCAAGGGAAAAGCGCTGCTGGCCAACACCGTCAGGTGAAAAGTCAAGATTTTCTTCCCCGACTCGCCTCCCGCCCCCCGCGCCCTCGGCCGCCACTAGCTATATCCCGTCGCCGCCCGCCGCCCTTCACCGCTAGATAGCCATTCCCCGCTGGAAAAATAGCAGAGGTTCGCCATGGCAGTCGCTCCAACAACAGCTGGGCGTTTCCAGCCGCGGAGGGGCAGTTTAGCGGCGGGTACACGCCCACGGGGCGCAAGGTGGTCGTCGATTTGCCTGCCTCGGCGATGGACTCGGATGACGAGGAAGCGCTCGCCGGGCTGCTGGAGGAGGAAGCCGAGGCCGACGTCCAGGAAGAAGAACATCTCATGGCGATGCCGGGCGCGACGTGTGATAAAATATGAATTTTTATTTGTTGAACTATATAATTTGTATTCAACTATTTGTTGTTGTACTATTTTGTTGAAGTATTTGATTTTTCTGTGATGAAATATGTGATAAAAATATTTAAATGTTCATAATTCAAAGCCGAGCCACGGCGAACCACGCCGAATATGGGCCTATTCTCGCCTATATGGGCCCTTTATTCGTCAAAAGTGGGCCAAAAAATGGGCCAATTTCAGCGCCGGGGGCGACGGCTGGGCACAAAACCGCCTCCAGCGCGGATTTAGCGCCGGCTCGCCCTCAGGGAGCCATTTTTATGCGTCCTGAGGGAGGCAACGGCTGGAGATGCTCTGAGCTGGGCCATCTTCCGGGAGTGATCGCTCATGATGCTGGCGGCGCGGGCGTCCTCGGGGAGCACTATCTGGTACCCGTCCTTGAGCGCGTCCATGTCGTCGCCGTCGAGGAGCAGATGCCATCTATATTTACACTACATTGCAATCCCTTGACTCTGCTTGTATCCATATATATTGACGTTTTTTAGTGTGTGTCGCGCCATATATATTGACGTATTTGAATTTATTTGACCTTATTGAGTATGTGGCGTGTCATACGAATTGACGGTTTTCAGTCCCACCAATTTATCTGATGTTTTTTAATGTGTGTTGTGCCATACGAATTGACGCTACAATATTTATTCAGTCGACAATCTAAAAGAAAGAGAAGAGAAAAAGAAAGACAGAGGAAATAAAAAAGAATGCAAACAAAAATAAAAACAGAAAAAGGAAAAAAAGTATGCAAACTAGAAGAAAAAAAGAAGAGAAAAAGAAAAACAGAGAGAAAAAAGTATGCAAAATAGCTAAAAGAAAAAGGACGTGAAAACGAAGAGAAACTGACACATGCCCCCCACATGTCAAACAAACGGTTATCTTATGTGCAGGCCCCAATTGTCATAAACCTGATTAAAATATTAACCATATAGTCATTTGGGGTTTTTTAAACAGCTAACCACACTTTTAGTAGGTACGAGCGACAAACAAATTTATGGTAGTACTTGTGGTTGGACTCACCTCCCGCTTTTATTTCAGAATTTTTAGCGGACGATGTAAGCATTGTTTAAATTTTAATAAAGCTAGCCATGATGGCCTTTCCCTAAAATAAAATTTGGTAGTATTTTGAAACCTTATCCTAAAAAGTGGTAATTTTATGCTATATACACAAGTTAATGCAGGTAGGTAGCTGACATGTATTCACTTGATCCTTCTGGCCTCATCCAATCTAGTAGCAACACCGCAAGAAACTGCAACAAACCATGCTAAAAAGGACTCCATGAAGGAAATAAATTTTGAATATAACCAGCAGTGCACGTGATGCAAAAAAAAAAACCTTCCCAACTCGTGTGTTATAAATTATAATATGATCAACAGGGTACCCAACAAATACATATTTTGCCGGTGGCTCGTAACAGCCTCTTTATATTGGAGTCACTCTACCGACAATGTTTTAACAAATGAAAATTTGCTTAAAATATACATAAAACTATAGGCGGTTTGTGAAAACTTGTTTGGTAAATTGAGCCCACAACTTCTACTTAAAATCGCCTCTACTACATAAAATCTGGGACATGTCAAGAGAAAATTCGAATTGAGCCTATTTTCTCTACCAGCATCAATTAAAAAGACCCAAAGGGGCAGATCCAATTAATCTCGGCCATCAAATCATGTCAATCCAACGACCTAGACTGCTTCAATGTCGAGCGCTCAACACGTTTAGCGTGTAATTAATTTCATGCCAAATATAGTGCTAATCGCATAATAACACGCAAATAATATGCTACTTAATATCCGCATGCACTTAATATACTTCTAAATTAACGTGCATTGCACATACACATTGACTAGTCCAATCAAAGGGATCAAGCAAGGTTATGAACCGTCTTCATTTTCTATACCAGGGGATGGAGCTACCTGCATATTGATGGGGGGGGGGGGGGCTCCGCCCCCTAGCCAGCACAAATCATTTCCTCACTTGCCTCCCCCCCCACAAACATACATATTGTGCGCACTGCCCTCACATCTCCATCAAGATCAATATATTGACATTCATCTTGTCCTATATTGTCAAAACTTTATTCAAATAGTTTTTTGTAGTCTTCGATCGAATAACTTGACGTGTCTGCTTGCTCAATCAATGAAAACCATCCTAGGTTAAGAGTTCCTCGACCAATAACTCAGGCTATGGATGACACTCTTGTCCGAATCCGACATGTGCCATCTACCGATGCGCCATCCTAGGCTACCAGGATACGTTGTACGCCTAACATTGCACGCAGCTCTACCATGAGCGTCGGATCACGATGGATTCCATCTTCGACGATGCAAAGTGTTCCATAAGTGCATCATCCTAGCACGTCCACCACTCAAAGGACGACAACACCGGGGGGGGGGGGGGGGGGGGGGGCTCCGCCCCCTAGCCAGCACAAATCATTTCCTCACTTGCCTCCCCCCATAAACATTCATATTGTGCGTACTGCCCTCACATCTCAGTCAAGCTCCATATATTGACATTCATCGTGTCCTATATTGTCATAACTTTATTCAAATAGTTTTGTTTGTAGTCTTTGATTGAATAGCTTGCCGTGTGTGTGCTTGCTTAATCAATGAAAACCATCCTAGGTCAAGAGTTCATCGACCAATAACTCAGGATGGATGACACTCTTTTCCGAATCTGACATGTGCCATCCTAGGCTACCAGGATACGTTGTACGCCTAACATCGCATGCACCTCTACCATGAGCGTCGGATCAAAAGCACGATGGATTTCATCTTCAACGATGCAAAGTGTTCCATAAGTTCATCATCCTACCACGTCCGCCACTCAAAGAATGACAACATCGGGGGGGGGGGGGGGGGGGGGGGGGGCTCCGCCCCCTAGCCAGCACATATCATTTCCTCAATTGACTCCCCCCCCCCCCCCCAAAACATTCATATTGTGCGTATTGCCCTGACACTCACTCAAGCTCTATATATTGACATTCATCGTGACCTATATTGTCAAAACTTTATTCAAATTTTTTTTTTGTAGTCTTTGATCGAATAACTTGGAGTGTGTGCTTTCTCAATCAATGAAAAACATCGTAGGTCAAGAGTTCATCGACCAGTAACTCGGGTGATGGATGACACTCTTGTCCGAATCCGACATGCCTGCCATCTACCGATGAGCCATCCTAGGCTACCAGGATACGTTGTACGCCTAACATTGCACGCACCTCTACCATGAGCGTCGGATCGAAAGAACGATGGATTTCATCTTCGACGATGCAAAGTGTTCCATAATTGCATCATCCTAGCATGTCCGCCACTCAAAGGACGACAACACCATCACAACTCAGATGCGGCTAACGACCAACGGTGCTGGTGGCTTTTCATTCCAGTTCTGTGAGGTTCCCTCCACTGACGAGCTCACCCGAGACGGCTATGCGGTGCCGACATACCTCGGTCGTCCATGGCATGCCACTTTTCGTGTTTTGTTCATGCAATGCATGTTCTCCAATTTTCTGCACCCCAGGAGCCACTTATACGACGAGTGCAAGTGTATCGGCGCCGAAGTTGATGTGAGCGGGCGTGTGTGGCCGGGTTACCACATCATCCAAGATGTATTGTAGACCTCAAAGATTTATCCAGGTTGATGAGTGCCTACCAATAAACATGCTCCATTTTGTGCATACAAGAAGGGGGGATGACACCCCTTATACAAAACAAATATTAGTTGGGCGAGGGGGCCAATGCCCTCCTACCGTCCTTTGCATAGCTCTGCTATTGCTTACTACTAGGAAAACATGCTCCATCTCTCTTATTAAGTGCATCACCATGTTCATTTGATCGGCCATCTACCTTTGTGCTTGAAATCATAAGCAACACGTAACACCAACATTTTCCTAGCTTGCATAGTTGGTTCGGTTGGTAAAGCAAGGGGCATTTGCGGATGTAGCGGCTGACGTGTTGGTGCCACTGGAAGATAACGACAAGTACACGATGATCGTGGATGCCCCACGCTACAACACGAACCACCACACAATCTATGTCAAGAATGGTGTGTACAAGGTGTCAGAGTCTATTTTCATCGTTGAGGACACGTGGAAAGTGATGTTGGCCGCCGACGGCATCAATGTGACCGCCATCTCTGGTGCCCGGAGCTACGACGATGGCTACACCATTCGTCAAACCGTCACACTAAGTAAGTATAACATATACCTTGTCTTGCTCACTCGTTTCATGCATGGATGCATACAAGTTTACTTTCATATGTATGCCATCATGTGTAACTTAAGTTGTGTGCTCGATCAGTGGCAACCGTCCTAGGCAAAGGCTTCACAACACACAACATGAACATTGAGAATGTGCGGGAGCCCTCCAAGCAACAAGCGGTAATGTGATACTGCACGAGTGAGGGAATCAATTATGGATCTTTTTAATAATCAATAAGTAAAAGTATCAAGCACACGAGGAACAGAAGGGAACGGTAGGTATAAAATTAATAAAAATTCATTGCAAGTGCTAAAAAAGTAACGATGTGGTTTGTTGTGATGGTGAAGTTGCAAGGTAATGTAAATAACGATAAAAGGTAAAATAGTGCAACAAGTGGCTCAATACACTAGTGAAAAAACATATATGCATAAACAAGAAATTGCAATATACTCTGATTGCCCGTCTTCATGTTTACTCAGACGGCACCGTGGAAACATATATGCATAAACAAGAAACTTCGTCTCTACGTTCCATTACAACTCTTGAGTCAGCTAATTAAAACTTTTGAAGAATCTCAGACGGCACCGTGGAAAAAGTCAAAATCGCTACACTCAGGGGAAGGTATCTGAACACTTCTCTACTAGTAGTACAGTAGAGCCTAGCTAGCTACATGTATCGTAGGACCAAACAGTGAAGAAACTGATCTGAACAGAGAGACGAAACGAATCAAGAATCTTTGGACGTAAGGATGAGTACCATCCCAGCTGACAAAACTGCCGATCTTCCTACTCCACCGGCGACCGGCCTCCGCCGCGACCTGCTTGCTGAGCTCGGCCATCTTCTCGGAGTGATCGCTGATGATGGTGGCGGCGCGGGCGTCCTCGGGGAGCACTATCTGGTACCCGTCCTTGAGCGCGTCCATGCCGTCGCCGTCGAGGAGCAGCTGCCAGAACGCCCCACCGACGAGCGGCCCGCCCCGCGACGCCGACTCGTAGATGGCGTCGAGCACCATGCCGAGAAAGCGGTCCCTCCTCTGCGTGGCGGACGTGGCGTTCTCGCCGCCCTCCTCCCAGAGGAACTTGCCGTACTCGGTGACGAGGAGCGGCTTGCGGAGGTGGCGCTCGGTGTCACTGACATGCGACGCCGTCCAGTTGCGGAAGAAGCGCGCCTGCTGGTCGGCGGTGGAGCCCCAGAGCCAGACGTCCGGGTAGAGGTGGATGGTGGCGAAGTCGATCCCGGCGGCCTGGTGCGTGGCCACGAAGTTGGTGCCGTAGTAGATGCCCCACGGGTTGAGCTCCTTGCTCTCGTGCGCGCCGTCGCCGTAGAAGCCCTCCAGCCCCGCCGTGACCAGGTGGGCGGCGTCGATGGTCTTCAGGTACGGCGCCATCTCCTCCACCCACGCCTGCACCAGGGCGCCCGTGGGCTCGGCGCCGCACCGCGGCTCGTTCATCAGCTCCCACCCGAAGATGGCCGGGTCGTCCTTGTACGCCACGCCGGTCACCGTGTTCACCCTCGTCAGCACCGTCTGTGTCACACGTACGTATAGAAGAGACATCAATATTTGGTTTTAGATCATCAACGTGACAACGTGCTCACTGACACGTATTTATATAGCACGTGTGGTGAATGAATTGATGATTACCTTGACGTGGTTCTTGTAGTAGGACTTGACGAGGGTGGAGTTGAAGAAGTCGTCGGCGGAGGTGAGGTTGTGGGCGGCGGCGCCGGCGGCGACGTCCTCCCTCGCCCACTGGACGTACTGGCGCTTGCCGCCGAAGTCGTCGAAGTTGTTGGTGAGGCAGAGGAGGAGGTATATCCCGTGCCGCCTCGCCTCGGCGATGACGAAGTCCAGGCCCTGCATGAGAAAACCAAACCAGACAAGCTGTCATTTTGCACCGCGCAAGCTAGCCTTGCACCACGTAACGTCGGCATCGAGCCTTACCTGGAACATGTCCTCGTGGTAGACGCCCGGCGAGGACTGCAGCGGTCGGTCGCCGCCGTCGCTGAAGGCCCAGGTGCGCGCGAGGTTGAGGCCGTGCGCGGCCGCCTGCCGGAACGCCGACACCACCCCGCCCCGCCGGGACGGGTCGGAGGCCATCTCCATGAGCCAGTAGGCGTTGAACCCGCTGAGGTACACCGTCCGGTCGCCGTCCCCCGCCACGAACCGCGTGCCGTCCACCCGCACCATGCCACCGCCGTCCCCTCCCGCCGCGGCGGCATGCCTCGGCACCGCGAATAGTAGGAGGAGGAGGAGGAGGCTGCTCACGAGAGCCGGCGGCCGTGGCCTCATCGCCGGCCTCCGCTACTAATCAAGCTTTGGTTTGCACGCCTTTTGGCAGCAGACAGAGCGCGCCCACGCGTACGTGCAGTGCGCGCTAGCTTGCCTAATTTGGCGCGAACTTAATTGGTGGTGCTGCTGCTCGGCCGGCGCGCGCGCGCGCGTAGTAATATACGGCAGAGCTAGCAGTAGGAGAGCTCACGCCTGGAACACGGCGATCGGCACCTCATCACTCTCTACGTGGACAAACACGTCGATCGATCCACGAAAGCGACTGCTGTGTTTGAATAGCTTTGTGCTCGGTGTAATCAGGCCATTGTTGTCTTCGAATTGAGCTTCGTGTTAGAGACACGCTGACGCCGGCGGCCGAGCTGGAGCGCTTGCCATTTGACGTGTAGGCAGGGCAGGCGTAGCGGCTGTGGGCCCACCTCCCAGAGAAAGGGAACTTGGATTTCCAAACGCTGCGCTCCACCACAAGGAGCCGGCGGCTCTCTTGGTGGCTAGCTAGCTAGCCAGTCCCGTCACGTTATAAAATCGGCACCTGGTCCGTGGTCGGCCGGCCTGGATGAACGGTCAAGATTCCGCGCCGAACAAACTGGGTAGATACTCCCATCACGTAACTGTAGGGTGTGGCAAAATCTCACTTGACTGAGATTTAACTGCATCTCAGTCAAGTAATAGAACATATAAAGAAAAAGAAAGAAACTAAAATGAATTTTACAGGGATTTCCATGTAAGATCCTACTAATATAGGCATCGATTGAGATTTAGCCATCTTGCTGTGAAAATTGTCGACAAGGAGTGAGTAGAAGAGCAGAGACATACCTATATCAGGTGTATGCGTATGCACGAACGCCTTACGCAGGCAACGAGCTAGGTGGCGGCACGGGAGACGAGACACGACGGCAGAGGCCGCTGTCGACTACTCCCTCCGTCCCATAATATAAAAACGCTTTTGACACTACAATAATGTAAAAATGCTTTTATATTAAGGGACGGAGGAAGTAGACGCCAACGTGCGCGCGTCGGCGCGTGGCCTGCAAGTGCTTGTACTACAGAATACAGCGAGTGCTCTAGACTCTTGTTGGTCTCGACCGAGCTGGACCAGGAGTGTCAAGCTTTCGACATACATACAGGTTTAGTTATCTATCTGATGTGTTGCAACGCTTAACCTTTCTCAAGCTGGGACTTGCCATCGAATGGCTGGTCATGTTCTGAGAGGACTTTCGGCTTTCCTTCTTGAGAGGGATAACTAGCTAGGGATATTAACAGATCCCGTACAAAGACGAAAGAGGTGCCTACAATGTCCTCAGATCATACGTGTACAGCCGCAACGGCAAGTTACGTGGCCATCAATGACCATGACGTGACTGGTGTGTTGCATTATAGGACGTGATGTAGTATATAGTAATTTGTCTTGAGGTTCCGTTGGTCTCATCGAAGGCCTCGTCCTGTGTCCAGAGCGTCTCCCGTTTGACGCGTAGCTGCACATAGAGGTTTCACGGGGCCCACATACGGGAAGAGAAGAAAGAAGCAATTGTTCTACTCCACATTTTCGCCTTGGGACCATGCCAAAAAAAAAAGATTCTCGCCTTGGGGTAGATCCATCCCATGCACCAGACATATCTGGGTAGCACCGTCACGTGACCGTAAAAACTGTCGACGGAGAGGGAGAGATCAGTTGGGCACCACCATTTCTGGTGCCCGTCGCCACATAGCGGTATAGGAAGAGCGCTATATGCCGCAGTGGCTCGTCCGTCGGCCGACCAGCGACAGCGCCGATCGACGTTGACGTATATGCGCGCGCGTGGCCGACCTATAAAGTGCACTGACATCTGATTCAACGGTTGTGCTACAAAAGCCGAGCGATTTAACACGTAGTCGATGATTCATCGGGTTCATGAAACCGAATTGCATTTTGTAAAGTCGACCGTGATTACATGAACTCATATAAAATTATGATACAGGCCAAACCTCGGTTTTTTGTCACGAAACATGTTCTTACCCCGCTTTATAGATAAAACACAAATTTAAGTACATGGCCGAATGATACGAGGTAGTGATGAAACCCTCTTACAAACATATCCTAGGCTCCTGGTATAACCGGACAACATAGATTGCGTCGAAAAACGTCAAAGGAGGAAAACAACAGGGGGAAAGAGAGAGAGAGAGCACATGAAGGCTTCAGGACAACATTGCGTCACACCCTACGACACCTAAGCTTCATGATAACGTCCTCGGAAAGGGAAAAATAGTGCTAAGTGCCGCTCCTACCAAGTCCAAAACAGACAGGGTTTCACTACAAAACCCTGGCACGAACAGGTGAACCACAATGATGTCCTTAAGAGGATAGAGGCACCCACGGGGTGTTGCGCCATGGGCGCCAAAGCGCGAAGCTTTCACTCGACAGCTCGCATGTGTCAGCACAAGGCACCCAGGACAACCGCAATGGGTACAGACCTCCAAATCAACGGAAGAGAATGAGTCGAAGCCACCAGCCGATACACACCTCGCTGCCCACACTACCAAGGGACATAGCAACTGCTGCAGTCATGATGTTCGCCACAGAGCCAACCATGCGAACTGTCACCCGGGTCCACCGCCCTGGCATCCATGTCCCCAAGACATCGACAACCGTTTACATCACAGCCCACCAACTACGAGGGAAGGGGGAGAAGAGCAGAGGGCACCTCCTTCCACTCCTAGCGAGACATTAGTCACCAAATCACGACAGTCTAGCCACAAAGCGCCAACGCCTGCGTCCCCATCGTGTCCCGGTGGACTGGAGGGACGACTTAGTGACCGTCGACGACCATCGCCGAGCAAGCCCCAACCATTGCTCTCTTGCCTAGGCCTAGACAAGCCCACACGACACCACACCCATGGCCTTCAGGCTGATTAGTCCAACGGCGCCACTGCTACTCCCGGAGACACCTCGACCACCACCACCGCTCGCGCCGCTCTCAGCCCACAACGGCAAGCGCCATTGAACACTCAATTTTTGGGAAACCCGCACCGTCGCCATGACCACCGCCGCACACACCACCACACCCTGCCATCCGCCATTATTGTCATCCAGCACCGCACGAGACGCGGGCATCGACGAGGGATTGGGAGGGGCCGATACTGACGGCGGCTAGGCTTAGCCCCTTGTCGCTCGGGGGAGGGGTGGGGTGTTATGCCCTGTACCAGTTTCGACCTACGTCTAACAAACACCACTAATTCATGATAGTTTCCATCGATGAGGTCTCCCATTCAAGACCACGCACCTCAGTTTTGTCAAGTTGATAGGCCTGGCTAATTCAGCGAGACATAAAATGACTGCTTTCTAGTATATGGCTAATTTTCATTTTATGCTTTTCCACATGATGTCAGGGATCAGATCACACGTGTAACACGTGCCGAGTAGATTAATTGGGAAGACCCAACGCATCATCATCATCTAATAATTGCAAATTGCAGTCACTGTGTAGATAATGGACCGTGTCAAGCCGGCACAAGAAACCACATAGAGTAACTTTTTTGCTTGCGAGGAGGATGCCGGTGTTAGACTTAAGCCACGCATGTGTGTGCGGGTCGAGCAAGGCCCCGGTGCATGGCTGCGTCGATCGCCGTGACGAGCGAGTCGGCCAAGTTAGCTAGCTGCATGTCTGGTGAGTCGGTTGGATCCTGGAGTGGGTCTATAGGCACTAGTACAAAACAGGGCTTTCGTCACAGGGCAATATTCACATTAGTCCCGGTTCAGTCACGAACCGGGACTAATGTAAGCATCGGTCCCGGTTCGTGCGGCTAAGGCATTAGTCCCGGTTCACCTGGGCCCTTTAGTCCCGGTTGGTGCCACGAACCGGGACCAAAGGGTGCGATGCCCATTAGTACCGGTTGGTGGCACCAACCGGGACTAAAGGTTAGACCTTTAGTCCCTGTTGGTGCCACCAACCGGTACTAATGGGCTTTGAGGCATTAGTACCGGTTCATGGCACGAACCGGTACTAAAGGTCCCATTTTCAAACTCTACCACCCCCCCCCCCCCCGACCGCCTTTTCAGTTTTAGAAAAAACAAAAGAAAATGATGAAAATATCAATAAAATAAAATAAAATAAGTTTTCCATGTGATATGTGGTCTAGTTGTTGGGAAAATTTATAAATATGAATTTCGACTTTATTTGCAAAATCTCTCTGGAATTTGTAAAATGGGCATAACTTTTGCATACGAACTCGGATTAAAAAGTTTTTTATATGAAAAATCATCTACCCCGTTAAACATTTTCAAAATCCTCAAAAACGTAACAGAAAAAAAGGTACGGGGCTTTTAAGATCTGGAGAGGCAAACAAATTCAAAAAAAATCAAACTGTGGTCAAACAATGGTCAAACTAATTATTCTAGAATATTAGTGTTACTAAATAATTATTTCAGTTTTTTTGAATTTTGGTCAAATCTGGTCAAACTATGGTCAAACTGTGGTCAAACAATGGTCAAACTAATTATTCCAGAAATATTAGTGTTACTAAATAATTATTGTTTTTTAAAACAATAGTTTCAAACTCAAACAGTGAAATGTGTCACTTCATGCTCACACTAAATTCCTGAGGGTTAATAGGATTGACATCTTACTATTGTCAGGAAAACAACAAGTGCAGACTGAGGGAGAATAGAACCCGGAAGTTAAGCGTGCTCAGGCTGGAGTAGTGAGAGGATGGGTGACCGTCCGGAAAGTTAGATGATTT
Organism: Triticum aestivum; assembly: GCF_018294505.1. NCBI lineage: Eukaryota > Viridiplantae > Streptophyta > Magnoliopsida > Poales > Poaceae > Triticum > Triticum aestivum. The sequence continues at coordinate 534,317,610 of NC_057808.1, read as the reverse complement.
GGAATGATGAGGGGTGATTAGAGATTAGAGGATAAATTGAGCAGTGATGAGGGGTGGTGATTAGTGATTAGAGATTAAAATAATTCAGAAATTTAAAAATAAAAAAAAATTCATAAAAAAAATTTCAAAAAAAAAAATTTCATAAAATTTCCTTTAGTCCCGGTTGGTGTTACCAACCGGGACTAAAGGTGGAGCTCCACGTGGCCGCGGCCTTTAGTCCCGGTTCGGGACTAAAGGGGGGAGGCATTAGTAACGACCCTTTAGTCCCGGTTCAAAAACCGAAACTAAAGGCCCTTACCAACCGAGACAAAAGCCCCTTTTCTACTAGTGAGGAGAAGATCAAGTCAAGAATTTATTAGCTTGACCAACTCGTACGTGCATGTAGGAGTAGCCAGTACATGCGGTTATTAGCGGAGGTTGTTAGCAGGCCGTGGGTGTGTGTCATGCAGTTAGTGGCCGGTGTGGTGGCCGGGTCGTGTGTGTGCGTCTGGGTATAAAACCCCTTCCTCTGTACTGTTGTCGTGCGCCGGTATAAGCCGAGCCTAGGAGCCAGAGATGAGGTAGTCTTCATCGGGACCGTGGTATGCGCCCCGTCGGTTGTGAGAGAGCTCCTCTGGGCAGGCTGTGGTGTGTTGCCGCGCCCGGGTATGTGCCTAGTAAAGTGAGGCAGTTCGTGTGGCCGAGGCGCTGTTCGTGCGGCGAAGGCGTTTGTACGCCGGAAAAATTATGTGCTCCATCTTCCACCTTCGTTTGTGCGAGTGAGAGAAAGAGAGCGGCAACAACAGCCGGCACCTTTGGTTTGTGGTTTCGTGTGGGCAACCTATCCAACTGATCACACCAGCAAAGCCCGAAAGCTGGACACGTCGGCGATATACTAGCTTACCTGTGCTTGAGATGAGGTAAACAGAGAGCGTTTTTCTAAATTTGCATCGTGAACCGTTTGACTTGGTAAAACTCTGTCTAACTGAAGATACCAATGTTTCACTAGTGTGGTACGCAGTAATATCGAGATAATGGGGGAGTAAATCATGAGCCCCCTACGTACAGCGCTCTGCCTTTTTCCAAGTTGTGGCTTCACCGTCGAGTGACCGGCCATATTTTGACTTTCAGGTTAACTTGTGGAGGAGGAGAACTAGGTGCTGATGTGCTTGCCAATTGCCATTTTCTTACGTTTGCTCGACAGCCGACAGGGTAAAACGAGTCAAACAAGCTTCCACAGCACGGAATTCCCTTGGTCCGCAACAACAGAAACTCTAGTAGCCCGATCGATCGAGATAGTCTTAAATTTGATCGCTTTCGGTCTTGCATCTGCAAAGATCCGTGAAAAGAGCTGTGAAGAAACGAACCCTGATCGAACATGATGGACTGATGGTAGCACGGGACAGAGACCTGCACTCCTGTCGCTCGATGTGAACTTCGCTACTACTGCATACAGTATCCGAGATAGTATCTGTCTTCATTGAGTGATCGTTGGGTTTCTTCAGAGATTAATTTCTGCGTGTCATTGCACACGGTTCTTTCCGGACACGACGCATTCGCCATGGACGCCCAGGAAGGATCATGCTTGGCTTCGGAGCTGTCTACTGATGGATGGCCTGCCCGGACACATCTCCAGCCTCTTTTCGCGTGGGCCTCTCGTGTCAGGACATGTAGACATGGTGACATAGCTCAGCTTTGGTCACTTCAGATGCGTCTCTCTCACTCTCATCAACTCATGTTCCTCCACTTCTTTCTCTTGGATGAACTGTCAGTGTCCACAGAACTTTCCCTTTGAGAAACCAAAGGGAAACTCTTGCAGCTTCCTTTGGCCTTGCGGTGCGAGGTCGGCTGAGTGCAGATGACGGTTCTAGCGAGTGAATTTTGAGCAGTGAATACAGGCATGCATCAGCATCATAACATCTGTTTACTGTGTCTGATGAAAACAAAGATTGATTACCATGGGGCCTTGGAAGGTTGGATGATGAGTTGAATCAAGTTAATGCAGGTAGGTAGCTAACATGTTCGTCTCCTCGATCCTTCTTCGCCTCATCCAATCCAGCAGCAACACCACGAGAAACTGAAACAAATCACACTGAAAACGACGCCACGAGGAAATAAATACCGAATTAACCGGCAATGCACATGATGCAAAAACCAATCCCTTTCCATCTTTTCTGATTTACGAGTTTCCAACTCGTCTTTACAGTAATATAATCCGATCAACAGGGTACCCAATGAATGCATCTTTTGTCAGTCGATCCAGGTACAACCTCTTTATAGACAACAATAAAAATGTAGATCCTGATTTTAACACCATTTTGCGTGAAATGTGCGCCGTCAACTGTTAATATCAGTTCCCTGCATGTTGATGAACCTCGTAAAACAAAACAAACCTAGGTGTTTCTTCGCCTTTGGTGTTGTGGTTGCTTTTCGCGTGTCGTGGCGCACCCGTGCTCCTTGATGTTTGAAAGGAGAAAACAGTGTGCATTTTGTAGCACTCCTTTTCACACAGGTACATAGCCATTAGTAAGATAGATACCACAAATATGATTGACACCGATCCAGATCAGAAACGAAGAAGCAGAGGACGGTGCAGAGACAATCAGATTGATGTTGTCTTCATTTATTTGCAACAGATGATACCTCCCTGCTATCAGCACGTTTATGCCAAGCTATCAGTATGTTGCTCTGCAAGAGTGAGACTTCAGCGTCACCATGATTACAGCTCTAATCATGCTTGGATGTCCTCAGGGTAGCGTAGGTGACATATCAGTGTATCCTAATTATTATCTCTTGTCAGCTACTACAATGATATACACCATGTATATATGTCTCATGCGAATGATTTTTTGTCTCTCTACTTTCAGGGAACTAGTCTTAGGTACAGCATCTCACAACAATGCAGTACAGTTGCCAGATGCACTGCTTTAAACATTGGAAATCTGCATTCAAAACTTGGCATGCCAATAGCAAAGTGGTTTATAGATAACAGGGCCGTCTCCAGAATTTGGGGGCCCGGGACGAAATACAAAATGGGGTCCTAAATTTTCTTAAATTCGTATAACTGAAGAAGTATCCAAAGAATATCTACACTAGCCAAATAATACCTCGCTAGCCAAGGAACCCCTCATGCCAAAGCATACATAAATTTGCTCGATTGCACAATATATGTAGAACTGAAACTCAATGCTTAACAATGGAACCAAATAGATTAAACATGAAAAAAGGTACAAATAATAATAAGGGACACAAAAGAATACCAAAGCAATAATTTGCCTCATCTATTCCTCCCATGTGTAGACACTCCTTGTTGTTGCAGGTCACTGATGAAAATATGTCTTCATCTTATTTTTCTGTAGCATGGAATAAAATTGATATAAATATACATCAATTCGGGTTTCATCTAACAAAGACATCAGTTCAGAAATTAACATATACAGCATGTCAGTTAAACTTCAAGTGCATCTTTTATTGTCGTTTGCTTCTTCCAGTGCAAGAATCAGTAAATTACCCACTGATTAGTGGCCGAGGCGGACCAGCACCAGATTTGGAGGGGCAGCAAGTCCTCCATTCAGCGGAGGCAAGGCCAGCGCCCAGCGGCCAGGCGGAGGACGAGAATCACTGCCAGGCATGGTACACTAGTGCAAGCACGGAGCAGCTAGTAGGCGGAGCTAGACTGGGGGAGAGCGGACGCCAGCGGCGATCTGCAGCAGACCAATACCCGTGGATTCATTGCAGATCGCAAGAGAGGCGGTGCGTCTGCGCAGGCGAGGGACTGGGGAGGGTCACGACCCTAGGGCTCAAGTTGTAGCGGGCGCCACAGACGCATATTACCTCTCGTTTTTTCTCCAACTAAAAAAGCCTCCCGTTTTCTCTCCAATCGGGGGCCCCACGATTTGGGGGGCCCTGTGCGGTCGGCCACTTTGGCCCCCTTCATCGACGGGCCTGATAGATAATACTCGCTCCGTCCCATAATTTAAGAGCATTTTTTACACTAGTGTACTGTAAAAACATAATCTTATATTACGGGACGGAGAGAGTACGATTTAGCTGCATGTTCTCTTGGCTGTGTGTATTCCGGCTAGGGATGCAAGGCGGCGCCCGAACCCGGCCTGCTCTGTATACAAATTAGAAAAGGCTAGTTCTAATTAGGCTGTGCTGCTGTTAGGCAAAGTTGTACTAATTAAGTACTTTGGCGGGTCTATGCGGGACGCCGCTCTGCACCCCTAATTCCAGCTATGCAGAGGATGCGTGTGTTTATTGTGTTTCAAATACACCCATTGTTGAAAAAAAGTTGGATGTGTTCTTTGTTAATAGTATGGAAGTATTAAAGCCGCTAAAGTGCTCATGGAGCCGCGCTCTTCAAGCTCAGCAAGGTGAGGACAGTGAAAAAGAGATTTTTTTTTTTTTTGGAAAAGGAGGATTACCTCCGACCTCTGCATCAGCCGATGCACGCAGCCATATTATTAGAAAGCGTAATAAAGTCTTAAAATCCGAGCAAAAAAGAGAATAATATAAAAGAGACACTGGTGGATATGTAGACTCCGTCCAGTGAAGTTGTTTGTTTTCAAAGGACTCCAGGATATTCCTAAAAAAACAAGTCCAACCAATCAGGCAACCCATCTAAAGATAAGAATCAAGAAATGATGCATATTACTTGTTGCTGAAATGGATGTATCTAGACTTGTAACGCCCTCGGGGTTGTAGTAGTCGTCGCTGGTGTCGTCTGGATCCTGGGCTCCACCATCTGGTTGCGACATCCGAGAGGAACGGAAAAGAGAGAAAAAAGGGAGCAAAGCAACCGTGAGTACTCATCCAAAGTACTCAGCAAGCAAGGATTTACACTACATATGCATCGGTGTCAATGAAATGGGTAGTGTATGTGGACTGAACTGCAGAATGCCAGAATAGAGGGGAGAGCCTAGTCCTATCGAAGACTAGCATCTTCAGCATCTTCAGTGGTCCTGCAGCATTAGAAGAGTGCAGACTAGTATAAAGTAAAGTAGTAGTAGTGTTATCAACCTCGGGCAGAGATCCTTTCTCGACTCCCTACGAGAAAGCAATCCCAAAGCCATACTATCCATTTCTCATATCCATTTCTCATCTCCAATATCCAGTTCTAGTTGTATCGATCGGGATACAACTCCAAGTGTCCGTTATCGTAGGACAGGCTATCGATAGATGTTTTCTTCCCTGCAGGGGTGCACCAACTTACCCACCACGCTCGCTTAACTCCGGCCGGACACACTTTACTGGGTCATGCCCGGCCTCGGCCAAACAATACGCCGCAACCCGACCTAGGCTTAATAGAGAGGTCAAGCACGCCGGACTAAACCTATGCCCCCAGGGGTCATGGGCCATCGCCCCGGGAACTCCTGCATGTTGCGAACGCGGCCGGTGAGCAGACCTAGCTACCTCCTTAAACAAGGTAGGTGCTTACGCAGTCCAACCCGGCGCGCGCCGCTCACTCGCTGACGTCTATTAAGCTTCGGCTGATGCATACGACGCAGAACGCCCATACTATGCCCACGTGATGGTTAGTGTTATCAGGCCAGAGGCCCCTCGGATCAAATATCCAAATCATAGTGGATTAGGAACGCGCGGTAACAAGCAGAGACTCATGAAAGATGTGACCCTGTTGCCCCGTCTCGAGGACTTGCGGCAAGGGCTAAGAATGCCCGGCCACGCCTCGTAATTATCTCGCGGGCACCCTCCAGGTCAACCCGACTCCTCATCACTCGCAATTATGCTCACGCGGGTACCCCTCAGGGCCGACCCGTCTTTAGTAACAAGGTTCAGTGTAAAGTCATAGTAACCATAGTAACCGTGTGTCTAACACCAAGGGGAAAACCTGAGGAATCACCCTTGAAGGATTCCACTCGATGTAATCATCAAGGTGAACGTAAGAGGATCCACCCTCGAGGTTCACACTTGAGGGGTTGCACGACAGAGTCGTATCGGAAGTGGTTAAGGCGGAATCACCCTCGATGACCACGACTGAATAGCTACACTACAGGGTTAACATCAGAAGTGCTGATGAGGTCTCACCCTCGGCACTCGATAGTAACCCAGTAGAGTCGAGCAACTAAGGGGAAAGTGATGTGCAGTGCCGGGGCCTAGTCTTCGATCCCGTTGATCGGGTCCTCGATGATGAAGCAGGGGCAACAAGGACAAGGTGGGGGTCACTGATGGATCACTAACCAACCTATACTAAGCAGTTTAGGATAAGCAGGTAGGTAACAATAAGCAGGTTACAAAAGCAGGCTATGCATCAGAATAGGAGCAAACAATTACAGTAGCAAAATCTAATGCAAGCATGAGAGAAAGGAAATGGGCGATATCGGGATGATCAAAGGGGGCCTTTCCTGGAAGCTCTACTGTAAAGGAAGAAGGGTCGTCGTAGACGTAGACGATCACAGGGGCAGCATCGGTCTCGGGGTCTACTGGAGAGAAGAGGGGGAAGAAACAATAAATATAAAGCAAACATAGCATCACAAAGTATAACATGGCAATATGTTGTGCTGGGTGTGACCTAACGTATGGCTACACGAATAAGGTGTAAGGGGAATTCAACCGGGAATGTTTTCCTGGTTCCGGATTTGTGTTAGACAGATGACCGGAGGTGGAATGTTCCATGTTCAACACGCTAGGAGCATGTGACAGATGAACAGACCATGTATTCGGATTCGTTGGATTTTTCTGAGCAACTTTCATGTATAAAGTTTTTCCATCCGGGCTACGGTTTAATTTCTACGAATTTTCAAAGTTTTTAACATTTTCCGGAATGATTTAAACCACAGAAAAAAAAGAGTTACTGCGTCAGTATGACGTCAGCAATGCGTCAGCATTCGGCTGACCTGCTGACTGGTCAAAATGACAGGTGGGGCTCACCTGTCAGCCTCTCTGGGTTAAACAGTGGGTTAAACTAATCTAACAGACTAATTAGAGGGGTGGGCCCCAAGTGTCAGTGACTAACTAACTACTAATTAAATAACAGATTTTAACTAGCAGTTTTATTTATTTATAAAAATGTTTAAGCTAGTGGGGCCCGCATGTCAGTGGGTCAGAGTGCCTAGTCAGCAGTTGACCCAGTCAACAGGGTCAACTTGGGCTCGTGGGGCCTAGCGGCAGTGTCACAGGGGGCCCACTTGTGAGGCCACGTCGGCGACGACCGGAGACGCAACACCGGCGACCAAAACAGCGGCGTGGCTCGCGCGGACTTCGCCGGAAATCGCGCACAGGGGGTCCTTTGGCGCGTTCGAACGAGCGCACGAAGGCGCGTCGACTGGGGGCGGTGGCGTCGCCGGAGTTGGCCGGAGCGGCGCCGACGAGAGGCGAGGGCGGCGTTCGCGCTCGGGTGACGATGAGGATGGTGCTATGAGGCACCAGAGAGCGCGTGCGATGGTGCGTTCGGACACGCGAGTCGAGCAGCGACGACTGGTGGTGGTGTCGGCCGCCGAGGGGCACTATGGCGACGGCGGCGAGCTCGCGAGCGGCGGCCGACATCGGGACTCGTCGGGGCGGTGCTAGGGGGTACGTGAGGGGGTGTGCGTGTGTGCGTTGTGCTCCTGGGAGCACAAGGAGCACGATGGTGGCCTCGGGCTCGGGCTGCGGCAGCGGTAGCCACGCGGCGACGGAGCGGGGCAGCGGCGAGCTAAGCTTCGCGGGGATGGCGACCGAGCGCGCTAGAGCGTGAAAGAGAGGGAATGAAGCAACGCGGAGGCTCACCAAGTGGCAACAAAATGCCGGCGACAGTTTAGGAGCAGCAGAGGTCGCCGGAGACGGAGAAGATCGCCGGAGCCCGAGAAGAGAGGGGCGGCTCGATTTGCTCGATGCGGAGCTTCCCGGCTCCAACCAGAGGCACTAGAGGTCGTGGCGGTCCACGGTGGTGCCGACGAGCTCGGCCAGGCCGCGTGGGAGGCATGGCAGCCGCGGAGACGACGAAGGGCGGCAGCGACGGCTATGTTGGGCGGGCACCCGAGCGAGAGGGAGAGGCCAGAGGAAGGGGATCTAAGAGGGCGGCTGCGAGGAGAGGGGGCGAATGGATCTGGGCGGAGGGCAGGTGAGTGGGAAGGGAGTCCGAGGCGTCGGGGCTGCCCTTATCCCTTCGCCGGCGACATGGCAGTACGGGGCGGCGCACTCGGTCTGGCGGGGACTGATGTCTACTACACAACCTTCTTCTTGTAGACGTTGTTGGGCCTCCAAGTGCAGAGGTTTGTAGGACAGTAGCAAATTTCCCTCAAGTGGATGACCTAAGGTTTATCAATCCGTGGGAGGCGTAGGATGAAGATGATCTCTCTCAAGCAACCCTGCAACCAAACAACAAAGAGTCTCTTGTGTCCCCAACACACCTAATACAATGGTAAATTGTATAGGTGCACTAGTTCGGCGAAGAGATGGTGATACAAATGCAATATGGATGATAGATATAGGTTTTTGTAATCTGAAAATATAAAAACAGCAAGGTAACAAGCGATAAAAGTGAGCGTAAATGGTATTGCAATGCTAGGAAACAAGGCCTAGGGTTCATACTTTCACTACTGCAAATTCTCTCAACAATAATAACATAATTGGATCATATAACTATCCCTCAACATGCAACAAAGAGTCACTCCAAAGTCACTAATAGTGGAGAACAAACGAAGAGATTATTGTAGGGTACGAAACCACCTCAAAGCTATCCTTTCTGCTCGATCTATTCAAGAGTCCATAGTAAAATAACATGAAGCTATTCTTTCCGTTCGTACTAGAATAACACCTTAATACACAAATCAACCAAAACCATAATGTCACCTAGATACTCCAATGTCACCTCGAGTATCCGTGGGTATGATTATACGATGTGCATCACACAATCTCAGATTCATCTATTCAACCAATACAAAGAACTTCAAAGAGTGCCCCAAAGTTTCTACTGGAGAGTCAAGACGAAAACGTGTGCCAACCCCTATGCATAAGTTCACAATGTTACGGAACCCGCAAGTTGATCACCAAAACATACATCAAGTAGATCACGTGAATATCCCATCACCATAGATAAGCACATGCAAGACATACATCAAGTGTTCTCAAATCCTTAAAGACTCAATCCAATAAGATAACTTCAAAGGGAAAACTCAATCCATTACAAGAGAGTAGAGGGGGAGAAACATCATAAGATCCAACTATAATAGCAAAGCTCGCGATACATCAAGATCGTACCACCTCAAGAACACTAGAAAGAGAGAGATCAAACACATAGCTACTGGTACATACCCTCAGCCCCAAGGGTGAACTACTCCCTCCTCGTCATGGAGATCGCCGGGAAGATGAAGATGGCCACCGGTGAGGGATCCCCCTCCGGCAGGGTGCCGGAACAGGGTCCCGATTGGTTTTTGGTGGCTACAGAGGCTTGCGGCGGCAGAACTCCCGATCTAGGTTATTTTCTGGAGGTTTCAGTATTTATAGGAATTTTTGGTGTTGGTCTCACGTCAGGGGGGTCTCCGGGTTGTCCACGAGGCAGGGGCCCACGCCCAGGGGGGGTGGGCGCGCCCCCCACCCTCGTGGGCAGCCCGGGACTCTCCTGGCCCAACTCTTTTGCTCCGGGATCTTCTTTTGGTTCATAAAAAATCGTCAAAATTGGCACGTCCATTGGACTCCGTTTGGTATTCCTTTTCTGTAAAACTGAAAAATAAGGAAAAAAACAGATACTGGCACTGGGCTCTAGGTTAATAGGTTAGTCCCAAAAATCATATAAAATAGCATATAAATGCATATAAAACATCCTAGATGGATAATATAATAGCATGAATACTTCATAAATTATAGATACATTGGAGACGTACCAGCATCCCCAAGCTTAATTCCTGCTCGTCCTCGAGTAGGTAAATGATAAAAGAAATAATTTATGAAGTGTGAATGCTAGCAAGTGCATAAGTTTGATCAATGATAGTTCCAATCACTTTTTCTAGCATCATTATATATCATAATAGTAGCTCATATCATAAAGATTTTCATGATCAAGTAACAAGCTATTCACATGTTAAAGCATAGACCATAAACTTTCTTGAAAACTAACAAACTATGTTCTCAGTCATCAAACAATCGCAATTCATCTTATTTTCAGGAAGGGTTTATGTAAGAGCTTTGATTTAGCAAATCCCACATACTCAACCATCATATACTCTTCCATGATTGCTACCACTCAAAGCATATTTTTAGAACAAATAGTATTCATCGAACACAGAGAAAGATAGGGGCTTAATGTTTCGCCTCCCAACCTTTTACCTCAAGGGTAATGTCAACAATAATAATTCATGCTCAAATATATTTGAATGGCCATATATGCTTAGATCTTTCCATCACATGATGCTTGCCAACTAAAGAGTGGGTTGGAATGAGAAGGAATACTACGGACTCTTGTATAAAAGTAAAAGATAGGCCCTTCGCGGAGGGAAGCAGGGATTTGCAGAGGTGCCAGAGCTTGAAGCAAAAAAAGAGATGAAAATAATTTTGAGAGGTATGCTTTCATTGTCAACATAACGACCAAGAGTTCCCAATATCTTCCATACTACATACATTATAGGCGGTTCCCACGCAGAAAGGTAAAGTTTTTACTCCCCCTCCACCAACATTCACACTCCACGGCTTGTCCGAAACAACGGGTGTCGTCCAACTATCAACATTCCTGGGGGAGTTTTGTTTAAATTATTTGCGAATTTTTTTTTGATCTTTTGATCATAGGACTGGGCATCCCAGTTACCAGCCATTTTCTCTTGAATGATGAGCGGAGTCCACTCATCGTGAGTATAACCCACCTAGCATGGAAGATACTGAAAGCCCCTAGTCGCTACATGAGCGATTCGGGCATACAAAACAGATAATTATTTGAAGCTTGAGAGTTTGGCACATGCAAATTTACTTGGAACGGCAGGTAAATACCGCATATAGGTAGATATGGTGGACACTCATGGAAGAAACTTGGTTCAAGGAATTGGATGCACAAGCAGTATTCCCGCTTAGTACAGATATTTTGGCTAGCAAAGGATTCTAAATAGCAAGCACCACATGTTAGAGGATCCATAACAATATAACTTCTATACAAATATACCCAAGCATAACTCATTATGTTGTCTTCCTTGTCCAACTTCAACTAATTTGCTCAGGTTTGAAAATAATTAATGGGGCTCACAATCATAGAAGATGTCCAAGATAGTATATTTATATGTGAAATCTCTCTTCCTTCAATATTCTTTCATGAATTGTTCAAGTGACCAATACAATGTTTGCTAACCTTCAAAAAATTTACCACCTCTACTTCTTATATGTGAAGGAATTACTCCCCATGGAAAAGGCATATGAAACATATATAATTTCAGATTTATGATATTCAAATCATTCAACTATTTACTCATAGGATATAAGCGAAGCACACGAGTAAATGACAAACTACTCCAAAAAGATATAAGTGAAGATTAATGAGTAGTTAAATAATTATGTAGCTATGTGAAGACTCTCTCCCATTTAAGAATTTCAGATCTTGGTATTTTATTCAAACAGCAAGAAAAACAAAATAAAACGACATTTCAAGGATAGCAAACATCACGTGAAGAAGCAAAAACTTAGGATCAACCGAAACTAACCGATAGTTGTTGAAGAAGAAAGGTGGGATGCCAACCGGGGCATCCCCAAGCTTAGACGCTTGAGACTTCTTGAAATATTATCTTGGGATGCCTTGGGCATCCCCAAGCTTGAGCTTTTGTGTCTCCTTAATTCCTCTCATATCACGGTCTCCCTAAATCTCAAGAGCTTCATCCACACAAAACTCAACAAGGACTCGTGAGATAAGTTAGTATAAACCAATGCAAAAACCTTATCATACTACACTGTAGCAAATCACTAAAATTATTATTCAACATTGCATACTAAATGCCTCTGCATATTTAATAGTCCTATCCTCAAATAGAATCATTAAACAAGCAAACATATGCAAATAATGCAAACATAACAGCAATCTGCCTAAACAGGACAGTCTGTAAAGAATTCAGCAAGATCCATACTTCCCTAGCTCCAAAAATTATGAAAGAAAATTCCCACTGTAGTAAATTTATCAGAGCTTATTATGCAAAAGGTTTCAACATTTTATCACATTCTGAATTTTCTAGGGAATTTTTCAACAGCGGTAAACTTTCTGTTTTGAAACAGCAACATGTATACTTGCAAAATAAGCATGGTAAAGGCTATCCTTAACATTTTTATTGAAACTAGAGATGCAAAACATTATTCTAAATAACAGCAAGAAATGCTAAATAAAATAAAATGACGCTCCAAGCAAAACACATATCATGTGGTGAATAAAAATATAGCTCCAAGTAAAGTTACCGATGAATGAAGACGAAAGAGGGGATCCCATCCGGGGCATCCCCAAGCTTAGGCTTTTGTTTGTCCTTGAATATTACCTTGGGGTGCCTGGGGCATCCCCAAGATTAGGCTCTTGCCACTCCTTATTCCATAGTCCATCGAATCTTTACCCAAAACTTGAAAACTTCACAACACAAAACTTAACAGAAGATCTCGTGAGCTCCGTTAGCGAAAGAAAACAAAACACCACTTCAAGGTACTGTAATGAACTCATTCTTTATTTTTATTGGTGTTAAATCTAATGTATTCCAACTTCTCTATGGTTTATAAACTATTTTACTAGCCATAGATTCATCAAAATAAGCAAACAACGCACGAAAAACAGAATCTGTCAAAAACAGAACAGTCTGTAGTAATCTGTAACTAACGCAAACTTCTGGAACTCAAAAAATTCTACCAAAATAGGAAGACCTAGATAATTTGATTATTGATCTGCTGCGATTGGAAGAAGTATTTTATCACGTTATGGTGATTTTAAACAATTGTTTTCGTGAACAGAAAGTTTCTGGAATTTTCAGCAAGATCAAATAACTATCGTCCAAGAAGATCCTACAGGTTTTACTTGCCACAAACACTAATTAAAACATAAAACCACATCTAACCAGAGGCTAGATCAAATATTTATTACTAAACAGAACCAAAAATCAAGAAACAAAAATAAAATTGGGTTGCCTCCCAACAAGCGCTATTGTTTAACACCCCTAGCTAGGCATGATGATTTCAATGATGCTCACATAAAAGATAAGAATTGAAACATAAAGAGGGCATCATGAAGAATATGACTAGCACATTTAAGTCTAACCCACTTCCTATGCATAGGGATTTTGTGAGCAAACAACTTATGGGAACAATAATCAACTAGCATAGGAAGGCAAAACAAGCATAAATTCAAGATTTTAAGCACATAGAGAGGAAACTGGATATTATTGCAATTCCTACAAGCATATATTCCCCCCTCATAATAATTTTCAGTAGCATCATGAATGAACTCAACAATATAACTATCACATAAAGCATTCTTTTCATGATCTACAAGCATAGAAAATTTACTACTCTCCACATATGCAAAATTCTTCTCATTCGGAATAGTGGGAGTATCATAAGAAACTCGAATACTATAAATTTTTTCCACATTAAAAGAGTAATGTTCAGAAAAAGGGTAATCATAATCATGACAAGTTTTATAAATATAATCATCACTACTTTTTATAGCATAAATTTCATCACAATAACCATCATAAGTAGCAACTTTGTTCTCATCATAATCGATTGAAACCTCTTCCAAGATAGTGGACTCATCACTAAATAAAGTCATGACCTCTCCAAATCCACTTTCATAAATATTATAAGATTCAACATCCTCCAAAATAGTGGGATCATTACTTCCTAAAGTTGACACTCTTCCAAACCCACTTTCATCAATATAATCATCATAAGTAGGAGGCATGCTATCATAACAAATTTGCATATCAAAACTTGGGAGGCTAAAAATATCATCTTCATTAAACGTAGCATCCCCAAGCTTGGGACAAACATTAATTTCAGCAAATATATTCTCAAATGTGTCATCCTCATCAAACATAGCATACCCAAGCTTGGGCCTTTTCATATCATAAGCATAATCACTCTCATCATTAATAGTATGGGTAGCACCAATAGTATAGCAATTATAATCATCACAATGAGTAATAGGAGCAACATCATTTGGGAGGGATACCTTTTTACCTTTGCTTCTCCGTTTTTTATTTTTCTTCTTCACATCATGTGCGGGTTTGTCCCTCTTTTTTGAGCTCCTTATTGATGAGATTGGTTGAATATCAAGCTCCTCCTCGTTACCTAATTCATCATAAGAAATAATAGGAGAATATTGGGAAGTCTCTTCCCTTTCGTTAGTATTCTCTTCATCTTCTATTTGTTTTCTTTTCTTTATGTAATTGGCAATATAAGGATTTTCAATGCAATTCACCGCGCAATACATATAAATTTCCTCTAGATCAAAATTAAGAAGTTTATCACGGGCAAATACTGGAAGATAGTTAGTTATACATTTCATTTCTTCACAACCCATAAGCAAACTAAGTTCATTATGATGGGCAAGGGAAATCAAGTCATCACAATTTTTGGACACGATTAGATCATGAAACAATTTGCATCGGATAGTTAAATGACCACTTTCATTACAAAGTTCACAAGTACGGCCAAGAAAATTTAAATTTTCAGCACAAACATCTAGCCTTTCTTGCAACCATTTAGTTTCTAAGTACTTATGCTTCTTACAAAATCTATCTTCCCTTTTTGGTATGTATTTGCAAATTCTATGCACTCCACAAAAATCGACATGCTTATAAGAGATATTTTCATCATGACTAGTGCAATCATCATTAGTACGATGGATATTCAAGGAGTTCATACTAACAACATTGCAATCATGCTCATCATTCAAAGATTTAGTGCCAAACATTCTAATGCATTCTTCCTCTAACATTTTGGCACAATTTTCCTTTCCATCATACTCACGAAAGATATTAAAAAGATGAAGCGTATGAGACAAACTCAATTCCATTGTTTTGTAGTTTTCTTTTATAAACTAAACAAGTGCTAATACAAGAAACAAAAAGATTCGATTGCAAGATCTAAAGATATACCTTCAAGCACTCACCTCCCCGGCAACGGCGCCAGAAAAGAGCTTGATGTCTACTACACAACCTTCTTCTTGTAGACTTTGTGGGCCTCCAAGTGCAGAGGTTTGTAGGACAGTAGCAAATTTCCCTCAAGTGGATGACCTAAGGTTTATCAATCTGTGGGAGGCGTAGGATGAAGATGATCTCTCTCAAGCAACCCTGCAACCAAATAACAAAGAGTCTCTTGTGTCCCCAACACACCTAATACAATGGTAAGTTGTATAGGTGCACTAGTTCGGCGATGAGATGGTGATACAAGTGCAATATGGATGATAGATATAGGTTTTTGTAATCTGAAAATATAAAAACAGCAAGGTAACAAGCGATAAAAGTGAGCGCAAATGGTATTGCAATGCTAGGAAACAAGGCCTAGGGTTCATACTTTCACTAGTGCAAATTCTCTCAACAATAATAACATAATTGGATCATATAACTATCCCTCAACATGCAACAAAGAGTCACTCCAAAGTCACTAATAGCGGAGAACAAACGAAGAGATTATTGCAGGGTACGAAACCACCTCAAAGCTATCCTTTCTGATCGATCTATTCAAGAGTCCGTAGTAAAATAACATGAAGCTATTCCTTCCGTTCGATCTATCATAGTGTTCGTACTAGAATAACACCTTAAGACACAAATCAACCAAAACCATAATGTCACCTAGATACTCCAATGTCACCTCGAGTATCCGTGGGTATGATTATACGATATGCATCACACAATCTCATATTCATCTATTCAACCAACACAAAGAACTTCAAAGAGTGCCCCAAAGTTTCTACCGGAGAGTCAAGACGAAAACGTGTGCCAACCCCTATGCATAAGTTCACAATGTTACGGAACCCGCAAGTTGATCACCAAAACATACATCAAGTAGATCACGTGAATATCCCATCACCATAGATAAGCACATGCAAGACATACATCAAGTGTTCTCAAATCCTTAAAGACTCAATCCAATAAGATAACTTCAAAGGGAAAACTCAATCCATTACAAGAGAGTAGAGGGGGAGAAACACCATAAGATCCAACTATAATAGCAAAGCTCGCGATACATCAAGATCGTACCACCTCCAGAACACGAGAGAGAGAGATCAAACACATAGCTACTGGTACATACCCTCAGCCCCGAGGGTGAACTACTCCCTCCTCGTCATGGAGATCGCCGGGATGATGAAGATGGCCACCGGTGAGGGATCCCCCCTCCAGCAGGGTGCCGGAACAGGGTCCCGATTGGTTTTTGGTGGCTACAGAGGCTTGCGGCGGCAGAACTCCCGATCTAGGTTATTTTCTGGAGGTTTTAGTATTTATAGGAATTTTTGGCGTTGGTCTCACGTCAGGGGGGTCTCCGGGTTGTCCACGAGGCAGGGGCCCACGCCCAGGGGGTGGGCGCGCCCCCCACCCTCGTGGGCAGCCCGGGACTCTCCTGGCCCAACTCTTTTGCTCCGGGGTCTTCTTTTGGTTCATAAAAAATTGTCAAAAATTGGCACGTCCATTGGACTCCGTTTGGTATTCCTTTTCTGTAAAACTGAAAAATAAGGAAAAAAACAGAAACTGGCACTGGGCTCTAGGTTAATAGGTTAGTCCCAAAAATCATATAAAATAGCATATAAATGCATATAAAACATCCTAGATGGGTAATATAATAGCATGAATACTTCATAAATTATAGATACGTTGGAGACGTATCAGGGACGCGCCCAGGTCGGAGGAGCAGTGAGGGAGGGGATCGACCGCGCGGGGAAGGTGGGCCGGCTTGCTGGGGTGGGCTAAAGCCCGTTGTGGCAAAGGGGTGGGGTGGCTTCTCTCTTTTCCTTTTTCCATGCTTTTGCTCTTTTCTTTTTACAGAAAAAAATGCTATGCAATATTTGAGCTGCCAAAAGGAGTTCTGTAAAATGTGGGACTTGGCCAAATAAATACATTACAATATTTGGCACCTGCCACAAAAAGTTTGGGAGGAGTTTGAATTGATTTGGATTTTCACAAATGGAAAAGCATTAAAAAATGCTGATTTGGAACTGCTTTAATTCCCAGGGGAAATTAGCTATCTCAAATGATGTTGAATCACTCATGACATTTAGTTAGTGAATATTTGCAACCCAGCGAACATTTTTGTTTTACTGTTTGGAGAAATAATTTATTTGACTTTATTTTAAAATTGAATTTGAATTGGTTTGAATCAAAGTGAGATTAGCAACAGTAACAGTGATGACTTGGCATCATTAGTAGGGGATTACTGTAGCTTGATTATTCGGGCGTTACAAATCTCCTCCACTACAAGAAATCTCGTCCCGAGATTTAAGAGGTGGAGTAAGGGGGAAGCTATAAGGACGAATGTCTGAAAGGATCAGCACCCGGTAGTTATCTCAAGGAAGGAGATTTTAGAAGCACCAGGACGTATCGAGAGAGCTATACAGAGATTCAACTAGTTTTAACCAGGTAGGCATCCAGCTGATGCATAAAATAGGTGATGAAGGGGTTCAGAGCAAGAAGAATAATGTTGCCTCTGATACCGAAATGAAACATGGTGAGGAAGTTAGCTCGTGTATTACATACGAAGCCGAGTGCCAAGAATATTTCTGAATCAAGGTTGTACAGGAGAGTCAGGTTCCGATCCTGTGGAACTGTGGGTTATGGGCCCACCATGTGGGTTAAAAAGTAGGAAGGGTGCTGACATCTTGTACGGTCCTGATAGCAAGGCATGTCAGAGGATAGTCTGTCAGTTATATTGGCAACAACGTTGGTACCAAGGGCGAGGGACGAAGAGAACCATTTTCCTGCTCGTTAAACGAGGCGGACCAATAGGCAAGGTTCTCGTCCATCGGTGGTTACCGGAATGTCATTAGCAATAGTAACAGGGTCTTACTGATAGAGTTGTACACCGAGGTGTTTCCATAAGCAGGGAATTATTACTTATATCATATAGATCACAAGAAGGGTTAAACAAACCAACGAAAAGGAAAAATATGATTATCGAATCAAACAACCCAAAGGAAAGGAATATGTGTTTACACATAAGAGTTGGGAGTATATCCTTCCCAAGGAAAAGCGGAGCAGGATATACATGATAGGACAGCAAGTTCAAAAGCATTTAGATAATGGGGAGAGGGAAGAATCATGATATTACCCATACAACGGTGTGAGGGTAATTGAACGAGAAACATTTTGTATTATGCTTCCGATGTTCTTGTTGATATTCGGAATACCACAGTCATGCTTCGATGCGGCAATGATATGGTGTCAAGTAAAGATTGGGTTCGAAGATCTCAAGAGATACCGAGAAAAAATTCCAAGATATCTCAGAATGTAAGGAATAACCAAGCACAACCAGGTCTGTGTTGGTAGAAATTCAAGATGTCATCGATGATATCACAAATCATCGAGGGGCAGGGATGGTATTTCTAGCCATGAATTCAATTGACATCTCTGAAGAAGCCAAAGTGTAGACGGCGATCACTACAGATTTTGTCGAGAGACTCTATGAAGATGCCATCGAGCAGAAAAGGAAGGATGAAGTGAAAGGCTATGAGAACCATGGATTCAACACAAGCTCGAAGTCAAGCTTGTTGTTCGAGGTGAAATGATAAGATGAGGAAGATCGACGCAAGCTTAGCTCATCGTCGAAAGTTGCTCCGGGCATAAGGACCAGGTAGCACAGTTAAAAGTTGACACGATAAAAATATAGCCGATCAGGCTAGGAATGATGTGATGGGGTATAAAACTTCCAATATCAGGTACTAGGTGTAATGCCGGAAGGTAAATCGGAGTAGAGGTTGGACGGGGGGAATGATTTGCAGAGGATAAGTATTTTAACTTATCCGGTAAATGGAATCAAGGAGGAAATATGGTCGGAACCATGATTGCAAAGGATCAATTCATAGATACAAGATGAGCTTGTACCAAAGAAATAATTATTTTTATGAGCAACTTCCATGATAAGTTCTACATCAGGTCCATGGGCATGAACACAAGGGTTCAAGGTCGACTCTCACTTCTTCAATGCATAACCTGTCATTCACTCCTCGTTTTTCGAAGAAATTGTAGTGCAGAGGATTTATCTGGCGACGTACCAGAAGAGTAAGACTCGTGAGAACTCTCGGGTTCACACGGATTATGGAAGGCATAAGTTCAACCCATCGGGGCATTTTTACGAATCTATACAACCATCAACCAAGCAAAAGATACGAGTTCAAAAGCAGAGTATCGGAGTCAAAGCAGATGATACAATTTACCGAAGGTATTATGTATCAGGGAAAAACTCACAAGATTTTGGATGTGAAGGACACTGTCAGATAACAGCCCAGCAATGGATCTGGCAATTCATGACAGAGTTGATGTGAGTATCGGTAATCAATCAGATGAAGAGGGGGATGCGAAGGCATCGGCTTATAGAAAAGTCTGAATGATTCGATGCTTGGGTACAAAGGAATTATGATTTCAAGACGAAGGATCAGAAGCAGAGGCTCTGATCAAAAGATGAGTAGGTTGAATAAACTTAAAGGTGCACCCGATCAAATCTGGATTGGACAAGAACCAGCTCATATCTGGAAGGATGTTTGAGCTAGAAAGAAAATTTCCAAGGATTAATTGATGATTGCGAGTATTCGCACACACGTTGAATCCATAGGAACAAAATGACAATCACAAAGAATTTTAAAGAATATTGCTAGACATATGGAATTAATCCTAATGCAAGCAGGCAAGGAGAATCAAGAGCAATAGGCTGCAGAGGATTTTGAAAGATCAGATAGCATTTTCAGGTATTTTGGAAAGCATGTGAACAACTGGGGACAAACGAACCCCGGTTAAGAGAATTACCCCGCAGTGCGAAAAGAAGCTGCAAAGCAGAAGGCACAAGGATTCTCGGAACAACGGAGAGTACTAGGGGTATCTTGTAATAACAGGAGCAACTGGGGATCAAGGTACAAGCGGCGAGGATGTTATTCATGGGGATTATCGGTGGTCAGGAACTGCAAGGCAGTTGGCACAGTGTCTCGAGAAGCATCTAGGAGTATCTGCAGAATCTTCTGGCGAAGCAAGCGATCATTGATAATGTCGGGGCTCTCCAGGAGGAAGTGGGCACGAGAGCCTAATGTCAGAGTTAGTAAAAAGTTTAACCCGAATAGACGAGAGATCAGAGTCCTAGAGTATAGGCGAGGAATAAAAGATCCTAATACCACCCAATGGCGACGTGGGCCCGTAAGACACACACCCATGTTAGTAAAAGTTTTTTTTCAGTGACTAGACTCAACCTTGGCCAAGGAGTTGGAAAGGGGGCTACCTACAGGCAGTCGGCTCTGATACCAACTTGTGACACCCTCGGGGTTGTAGTAGTCGTCGGTGGCGTCATCTGGATCCTGGGCTCCACCACCTGGTTGCGACATCCAATAGGAACAGAAAAGGGAGAAAAGAGGGAGCAAAGCAACCGTGAGTACTCATCCGAAGTACTCAGCAAGCAAGGATCTACACTACATATGCATCGGTGTCAATGAAATGGGTAGTGTATGTGGACTGAACTGCAGAATGCTAGAATAGAGGGGAGAGCCTAGTCCTATCGAAGACTAGCATCTTCAGCGGTCTTGCAGCATTAGAAGAGTGCAGACTAGCATAAAGTAAAGTAGTAGTAGTGTTATCAACCTCGGCCAGAGATCCTTTCTCGACTCCCTACGAGAAAGCAATCCCAGAGCCATACTATCCATTTCTCATCTCCAGTATCCAGTTCTAGTTGTATCGATCGGGATACAACTCCAAGTGTCCGTTATCGTAGGACAGGCTATCGATAGATGTTTTCTTCCCTGCAGGGGTGCATCAACTTACCCACCACGCTCACTTAACTCCGGCCGGACACACTTTACTGGGTCATGCCCGGCCTCGGCCAAACAATATGCCGCAACCCGACCTAGACTAAATAGAGAGGTCAAGCACGCCGGACTAAACCTACGCCCCCAGGGGTCATGGGCCATCGCCCCGGGAACTCCTGCACATTGCGAACGCGGCCGGTGAGCAGACCTAGCTAACTCCTTAAACAAGGCAGGTGCTTACGCAGTCCAACCCGGCGCGCGCCGCTCAGTCGCTGATGTCTATTAAGCTTCGGCTGATGCATGACGCAGAATGCCCATACTATGCTGATACGTCTCCAACGTATCTACTTTTCCAAACACTTTTGCCCTTGTTTTGGACTCTAACTTGCATGATTTGAATGGAACTAACCCGAACTGACGCTATTTTCAACAGAATTGCCATGGTGTTATCTTTGTGCAGAAACAAAAGTTCTCGGAATGACCTGAAACTTCACGGAGATTATTTTTGGAAATAATAGAAAATATTGGCGAAAGAATCAAGGCCATGGGACCACACCCTGTCCACGAGGGTGGGAGGCGCGCCTTCCCCCCAGGGCGCGCCCCCTGCATCGTGGGCCCCCTGTTGCTCTACCGACCTCAACTCCAACTCTATATATTCACGTTCGGGGAGAAAAAAAATCAAAAAAAGGATTCATCGCGTTTTACGATATGGAGCCGCCGCCAAGCCCTAATCTCTCTCGGGAGGGTTGATCTAGAGTCCGTTCGGGGCTCCGGAGAGGGGAATCCGTCACCATCGTCATCATCAACCATCCTCCATCACCAATTTCATGATGCTCACCGCCGTGCGTGAGTAATTCCATCATAGGCTTGATGGACGGTGATGGGTTGGATGTGATTTATCATGTAATCGAGTTAGATTTGTTAGGGTTTGATCCCTAGTATCCACTATGTTCTGAGATTGATGTTGCTATGACTTTGCTATGCTTAATGCTTGTCACTAGGGACCGAGTGCCATGATTTCAGATCTGAACCTATTATGTTTTCATGAATATATGTGAGTTCTTGATCCTATCTTGCAAGTCTATAGTCACCTACTATGTGTTATGATCCGGCAACCCCGAAGTGACAATAATCGGGACCACTCCCGGTGATGACCATAGTTTGAGGAGTTCATGTATTTAGTATGTGTTAATGCTTTGGTTCGGTACTCTATTAAAAGGAGGCCTTAATATCCCTTAGTTTCCATTAGGACCCCGCTGCCACGGGAGGGTAGGACAAAAGATGTCATGCAAGTTCTTTTCCATAAGCACGTATGACTATATTCGGAATACATGCCTACATTACATTGATGAATTCGAGCTAGTTCTCTGTCACCCTATGTTATAACTGTTGCATGAATAATCGCATACGGCATAATTCTCCATCACAGATCCAATGTCTACGAGCTTTTCACATATTGTTCTTTGCTTATTTACTTTTCCATTGCTATTGTTACAATCACTACAAAACCCAAAAATATTACTTTTGCTACCGTTACCGTTACTTCCATACTACTTTGCTACTAAATACTTTGCTGCAGATATTAAGTTATCCAGGTGTGGTTGAATTGACAACTCAACTGCTAATACTTGAGAATATTCTTTGGCTCCCCTTGTGTCGAATCAATAAATTTGGGTTGAATACTCTACCCTCGAAAACTATTGCGATCCCCTATACTTGTGGGTTATCAAGACTATTTTCTAGCGCCGTTGCCGGGGAGCATAGCTCTATTCTTTGAGTCACTTGGGATTTATATCTGCTGGTCACTATGAGGAACTTGAAAGACGAGAAAACCAAAATTTATCCCTCAACTACGAGGGGAGGTAAGGAACTGCCATCTAGCTCTGCACTTGATTCACCTTCTGTTTTGAGTAAGCTTGCGACACCTAAACCTGCTTCTGCTATTAATTCTGATATGTCGCATGTTATTGATGATGCCACTTCTGCTATGCATGATACTTATGATGAAACTACTTCTATGCTTGATACTACTGTGCCACTTGGTGAATTTCTTGATGAACAACTTGCTAGGGCTAGAGAGAATGAAATTATTGAAACTGATAATATTGATGAAAGTGATGATGAAGATTCTCCCCCTAGATATGAATTGCCTGTTGTGCCTGAGGGTTATGTTATGGATGAAGAAACTGCTAGAGATTTTCTTGCTTGCAATGATAGAAGTGATCTTAAGAAATTATTAGCTAAGCTGAAACAAAAATCTCTGAATGCTAGAATGAAATATGATCCTGCTTATGCTACTTCACCTATCTTTGTTACTGATAAGGATTATGAATTCTCTGTCGACCCTGATATAATTACTTTGGTTGAATCTGATCCTTTCTATGGCTATGAATCTGAAACTGTTGTGGCACATCTTACTAAATTAAATGATATAGCCACCCTGTTCACTAATGATGAGAAAACTCGCTACTATTATATCCTTAAAATATTTCCGTTCTCATTAAAGGGTGATGCTAAGATATGGTTTAATTCTCTTGATCCTGGTTGTGTGCGTAGTCTCCAGGATATGATTTATTACTTCTCTGCTAAATATTTCCCCGCTCATAAGAAACAAGCTGCTTTAAGGGAAATATATAATTTTGTGCAAATTGAAGAAGAGAGTCTCCCACAAGCTTGGGGGAGGCTTCTCCAATTACTTAATGCTTTGCCTGATCATCCTCTCAAGAAAAATGAAATACTTGATATCTTTTATAATGGACTAACCGATGCTTCCAGAGACCACCTGGATAGTTGTGCTTGTTGTGTTTTCAGGGAAAGAACTGTTGATCAAGCTGAAATTCTATTGAATAATATGTTGACTAATGAAAATAATTGGACACTTCCTGAGCCAACTCCTGAGCCTATTCCTAAACCAACTCCGAGGAAAAGGGGTGTTCTATTTCTCAGTCCCGAAGATATGCAAGAGGCAAAGAAATCTATGAAAGAAAAAGGTATAAAAGTTGAAGATGTTAAGAATTTACCTCCTGTTGAAGAAGTACATGGTCTTAATGTACCGCCTGTTGAAGAAACACCTGGTCTTGATAACCCGACACAGGTAGTAAAGGTAAATTCTCTCTATAGATATGATAAAGCTGAAATCCCTCCTACTAAGTTTGCTAGCCAATGTTGGATGAGTTTGATAACTTTATGGTTAAGCAAGAAGACTTCAATGCTTATTTTGCTAGAGAATTAAAACGCAATGCTTATATGATTGAACACTTGAGTGATTATATGTCTAGAGTTAAAGGTGAACTTAATCTCATTAGTAAACATGCTTCTATGGTTACCACTCAAGTAGAACAAGTGCTTAAGGCTCAAAATGATTTGCTCAATGAATTAAATAGTAAGAATAATGATATGCTGTTAGAGTTTGACTAGAGGGGGTAAATGACTCAGGAACCTTTGTATCCTGAGGGCCACCCTAAGAGAATTGAGCAAGATTCTCAGAGAAATAATGTTGATGCACCTAGTTCTTCTAAAAAGAAGCAAAAGAAAAATGATAGGACTTTGCATGCTTCTAGTGAACCTGTTGTTGACACACCTGAGAATCCCAATGATATTTCTATTTCTGATGCTGAAACACAATCTGGTAATGAACATGAACCTAGTGATAATGTTAATGATGATGTTCATGTTGATGCTCAACCTAGCAATGACAATGATGTAGAAATTGAACCTGCTGTTGATCTTGATAACCCACAATCAAAGAATCAACGTTATGATAAGAGAGACTTTGTTGCTAGGAAGCACGGTAAGGAAAGAGAACCATGGGTTCAGAAACCCATGCCTTTTCCTCCTAAACCATCCAAGAAAAAGGATGATGAGGATTTTGAGCGCTTTGCTGAAATGATTAGACCTATCTTTTTGCGTATGCGTTTAACTGATATGCTCAAAATGAATCCTTATGCTAAGTATATGAAAGAAATTGTTACAAATAAAAGAAAGATACCGGAAGCTGAAATTTCCACCATGCTTGCTAATTATACTTTTAAGGGTGGAATACCAAAGAAACTTGGAGATCCAGGAGTACCAACTATACCATGCTCCATTAAAAGAAACTATGTTAGAACTGCTTTATGTGATCTTGGAGCCGGTGTTAGTGTTATGCCTCTCTCTTTATATCGTAGACTTGATTTGAATAAGTTGACACCTACTGAAATATCTTTGCAAATGGCCGATAAATCAACTGCTATACCTGTCGGTATTTGTGAGGATGTGCCTGTTGTGGTTGCAAACGTTACTATTTTAACGGACTTTGTTATTCTTGATATTCCCGAGGACGATAGTATGTCTATTATTCTTGGAAGACCCTTTTTGAATACTGCAGGGGCTGTTATTGATTGCAATAAAGGCAATGTCACTTTTCATGTTAATGGTAATGAGCATACGGTACACTTTCCGAGGAAACAACCTCAAGTTCATAGTATAAACTCTATTGGAAAAATTCCATCGATTATTTTTGGAGGTTTTGAATTTCCTCTTCCTACTGTCAAGAAGAAATATGATATTCTTATTATTGGGGACGTGCATATCCCCGTTGAGGTAACCTAGTGCTATTCGAAATTTCTCCGGTTCCATGTTATTCGGAAAGAGTTTGTTAACAAGACTTGATCAACCTTGTTAGTGGATTCCTTTTGATGAGCATGAGATGGATGAAGTTAGAAAGCATAACCTTCTGTACCCTCCTTTTACTTTCTGTTATTTAGGATAAATAAAGTAAAATTAGTATTTTCTGTCAGTTTTCTGAATTATCCGTGCAATAAAAAAATACCCCAAAAATAAAAGTTCTCTAAATGCCCCGAAATTGAAATATGATTTTTTCTGGAATATTTGAGAATATCTGGCACTGAGAACACAGTAGAGGGAGCAAGCACCTGGCCACGAGGGTCCAGGGTGCGCCCACCCCCCGGGCGCGCCCCCTGCCTCGTGAGCCCATGGTGGCTCCCCTCCACTTATACCAGCCACCACACACTCCTTCTTCCTCCCAAGAAATCACCAACCAGCTCAAGCACGAGTTCTTGCTCATTTTGCTGCGATTTTCGATCTCCTTGCTCAGAGCTCCACTCACAAAACTGCTTTGGGGGATTGTTCTTCGGTATGTGACTCCTCCAATGGTCCAATTAGTTTTTGTTCTAGTGCTTTATTCATTGAAATTTTTTGCTGCTTAGGTGACCCTCTTCTTGAGCTTGCATGTCAAATTTATATGGTCCCAAGTAGTTCTAATGCATGATATAGTCTCTAGGCACTTGTGGAGTAGTTGCTATCAATTTTGTTGAGTTTGGTTCACTTTTATTTGAAGTTACTAAAATTTTCAGAAATCTTCAGAGGAAGAAATATGTTTAGGAAAATGTACCAAGGTGGTCCTTCAAGGAAGCAAGGACCCAGGCCCGCAATACGCGATGCGGACGATGAACCACCGAGGGAAGCTCAAGTGCGGGCTTGTGAATGGCCTTCAGAGGACTTTATGGATCGAGCAGGAATCAAGGAAGAATTTAACGCATATGTGCGTAACGCTGATCTTGTGAGCTTCGAGGCAGATAAGTGCCGTTAGTACCACTATCTCACTGATTCCTTTGTGAGAAGGTTTGAATTTTCATCATCACGCAATTCTCAAACTGTCCTGTTTGATCTTTATGAAAATTCTTATACTATGGACTTAGAGGATTTTAATACTGCTTGCAAACTTCCACAATGGGGTAGTCCTAGTGAACCTCGCAAATCTGAGTTTAGAGATTTTCTTGCTAGTATAACTGTGGGGGAGTCTAGAGATATAACACAAGCTACCATAGGGAGCATTCATTTTCCTGCTATACATTATTTTGCTCTCTTCATAGGTAGGTGCATAAATGGTAAGGATGAAGCATGTCACATGTGTGTCCCTGATCTCAGTGTTCTCAGGAGCGCTGTGTTAGGACATAAACATTATAATTTGGGAGCCATTGTTGCACGTAGGTTGCATAATAATAGAATTAATGGAGATTTCTTTGGCGGAATTTATGCAACCCGTCTAGCTAATTTTCTTGGAATACCTATTTGTGATTATGATATGGAATTGCCTCCTTCTTATCTAGATTTTAATGCCATGGTTCACCATCAGTTTGTTGAGAGGAATGAACCGCCTCTCCAGTACCGACTAATCTTTGACAGGCGTCACGCCGTCAATATTGTCCTCCCTGCTCCTACTCTCTTTGACTTTCAGGCAAAGGGGAGATATGTCATAACAAGGGAGGAGGCAAATGAGTACGAGAGGAGGACGAGGGCAGCTCGCCTCCAAGCTGCAGCCCACGATGCAATAGCCGCTGCATCTCAGTACGACCCCACTTACAACTTCGGATATCCGCCAGGCCAGCCGTGGCAATAGACCAACTTAGGCCAAAAGCCTAAGCTTGGGGGAGTACGTATTTCTCACCGACATTACATTTATGATTCACACACTCATTGCTAGTTGTCGGTGCTCATACTTTTTCACTGTAATATCCATGCTAGTTTATTTTCCTTATTATGCTTTCTTCTTGTGTGTTTGAAAAACTTTAAGAGAACCAAAAAAAATTGTTGTAGCTTTTAGCTAGTTTACTTTTCATGTTGTAGTAGTAATAATTAAAAGAAAACCCAAAAAGATTTCCCGTTCTTCTTTTGCTTGTTGGGAGCTTTCCCGTGTAAATAGTTTTATTTCTTTTTTCTTTGGGGTCGATAGGAGAAGACCATAATGAAATTGTTGAAGTGGCTCTTATTTGCATTATTGTTGATTTAACCAAGAGCCCATATTGCCTTGTCTTCTCCTGTTTATTGAATGCTCGCAGATTCCAGCTTAGTCCAATGCACGTGCACTATTATTATTATTCACATCATTCGGTCGTGCAAGTGAAAGGCAATTATGACGATATATGATGGACTGATTGAGATGAGAGAAGCTGGTATGAACTCGACCTCTCTTGTTTTTGTAAATATGATTAGTTCATCGTTCCTGATTCAGCCTATTATGAATAAACATGTTTGCAATGACAATTAGAGATTATAGTTGCTTATGCCATGCTTAATTAGCTAGGAGTTTATAATAGTTTATCTTGCGTGCCAACATGCTATTAAAATGGTTGTGATGTGGTATGATAGGGTGGTATCCTCCTTTGAATGATTCAAGTGACTTGACTTGGCACATGTTCACACATGTAGTTGAAACAAAATCAACATAGCCTTCACGATATTTATGTTCATGGTGGATTATATCCTACTCATGCTTGCACTCAATGTTCATTAATTTTAATGCATGTTCATGACTGTTGTCGCTCTCTAGTTGGTCGCTTCCCAGTCTTTTGCTAGCCTTCACTTGTACTAAGCGGGAATACTGCTTGTGCATCCAATCCCTTAAACCCCAAAGTTATTCCATATGAGTCCACTATACCTTCCTATATGCGGTATCTACCTGCCGTTCCAAGTAAATTTGTATGTGCCAAACTCTAAACCTTCAAATGAAATTCTATTTTGTATGCTCGAATAGCTCATGTATCAACTAGGGTTGTCTGTATCTTCCATGCTAGGCGGGTTATTCTCAAGAGGAGTGGACTCCGCTCCTCACTCACGAGAAAATGGCTGGTCACCGGGATGCCCAGTCCCATGCTTTAAGCAAATCAAATCAAAATAATTGCAAACAAAACTCCCCCGGGACTCTTGTTAGTTGGAGGCACTCGTTGTTTCGAGCAAGCCATGGATTGATGCTTGTTGGTGGAGGGGGAGTATAAACTTTACCATTCTGTTTGGGAACCGCCTATAATGTGTGTAGCATGGAAGATATCGCCATCTCTTGGTTGTTATGTTGACAATGAAAGTATGCCGCTCAAAATATTATTTATCTCTATTTAAAATCGAGCTCTGGCACCTCTACAAATCCCTGCTTCCCTCTGCGAAGGGCCTATCTATTTACTTTTATGTTGAGTCATCACCCTCTTATTAAAAGCACCAGCTGGAGAGCACCGCTGTCATTTGCATCCATTACTATTAATTTATATTGGGTATGACTATGACTGGATCTCTTTTACCATGAATTACAATGTTTAGTCAGTCCTTGATCTTTAAAGGTGCTCTGCATTTATGTTTTGCGGTCTCAGAAAGGGCTAGCGAGATACCATCTTGTTATATCATATCATGATTGTTTTGAGAAAGTGTTGTCATCCGAGATTTGTTATTATTGCTCGCTAGTTGATTATGCCATTGATATGAGTAAACATGAGACCTAAGTGTTATTGTGAATATGGTTAGTCGTAATCTTTGCTGAAAACTTGAATGCTGGCTTTACATATTTACAAAAACAAGAGCAAACAGAGTTTGTAAAAGTTTTTCTTTATCACTTTCAGTTTATCAACTGAATTGCTTGAGGACAAGCAAAGGTTTAAGCTTGGGGGAGTTGATACGTCTCCAACGTATCTACTTTTCCAAACACTTTTGCCCTTGTTTTAGACTCTAACTTGCATGATTTGAATGGAACTAACCCGAACTGACGTTGTTTTCAGCAGAATTGCCATGGTGTTATCTTTGTGCAGAAACAAAAGTTCTCGGAATGACCTGAAACTTCACGGAGATTATTTTTGGAAATAATAAAAAATATTGCCGAAAGAATCAAGGCCAGGGGGCCCACACCCTGTCCACGAGGGTGGGAGGCGCGCCTGCCCCCCACCCCAGGCGCGCCCCCTGCCTCGTGGGCCCCCTGGTGCTCCACCGACCTCAACTCCAACTCTATATATTCACGTTTCGGGAGAAAAAAGCAGAAAAAAGGATTCATCGCGTTTTACGATATGGAGCCGCCGCCAAGCCCTAATCTCTCTCGGGAGGCCTGATCTGGAGTCCGTTCGGGGCTCCGAAGAGGGGAATCCGTCGCCATCGTCATCATCAACCATCCTCCATCACCAATTTCATGATGCTCACCGCCGTGCGTGAGTAATTCCATCGTAGTCTTGCTGGACGGTGATGGGTTGGATGAGATTTATCATGTAATCGAGTTAGAGTTGTTAGGGTTTGATCCCTAGTATCCACTATGTTCTGAGATTGATGTTGCAATGACTTTGCTATGTTAATGCTTGTCACTAGGGCCCGAGTGCCATGATTTCAGATCTGAACCTATTATGTTTTCATGAATATATGTGAGTTCTTGATCCTATCTTGCAAGTCTATAGTCACATACTATGTGTTATGATCCGGCAACCCCGAAGTGACAATAGTCGGGACCACTCCCGGTGATGACCATAGTTTGAGGAGTTCATGTATTCACTATGTGTTAATGCTTTGGTCCGGTACTCTATTAAAAGGAAGCCTTAATATCCCTTAGTTTCCATTAGGACCCCGCTGCCACAGGAGGTTAGGACAAAAGATGTCATGCAAGTTCTTTTCCATAAGCACGTATGACTATATTCGGAATACATGCCCACATTACATTGATGAATTGGAGCTAGTTATGTGTCACCCTATGTTATAACTGTTGCATGAATAATCGCATCCGGCATAATTCTCCATCACTGATCCAATGCCTACGAGCTTTTCACATATTGTTCTTCGCTTATTTACTTTTCCGTTGCTATTGTTACAATCACTACAAAACCCAAAAATATTACTTTTGCTACCGCTACCGTTACTTCCATACTACTTTGCTACTAAATACTTTGCTGCAGATATTAAGTTATCCAGGTGTGGTTGAATTGACAACTCAACTGCTAATAGTTGAGAATATTCTTTGTCTCCCCTTGTGTCGAATCAATAAATTTGGGTTGAATACTCTACCCTCGAAAACTGTTGCGATCCCCTATACTTGTGGGTTATCATATGCCCACGTGATGGTTAGTGCTATCAAGCCAGAGGCCCCTCGGATCAAATATCCAAATCGCTGTGGATTAGGAACACACGGTAACAAGCAGAGACTCACGAAAGAAGTGACCCCGTTGCCCCGTCTCGAGGACTTGCGGCAAGGGCTAAGAATGCCCGCCCACGCCTCGTAATTATTTCGCGGGCACCCTCCAGGTCAACCCGACTCCTCATCACTCGCAATTATGCTCGCGCGGGTACCCCTCAGGGCCGACCCGTCTTTAGTAACAGGGTTCAGTGTAAAGTCATAGTAACCATAGTAACCGTGTGTCTAACACCAAGGGGAAAACCTGAGGAATCACCCTTGACGGATTCCACTCGATGTAATCATCAAGGTGAACGTAAGAGGATCCAACCTCGAGGTTCACACTTGAGGGGTTGCACGACAGAGTCGTATCGGAAGTGGTTAAGGCGGAATCACCCTCGATGACCACGACCGAATAGCTACACTACAGGGTTAACATCAGAAGTGCTGATGAGGTCTCACCCTCGGCACTCGATAGTAGCCCAGTAGTGTCGACCAACTAAGGGGGAAATGATGTGCGGTGTTGGGGCCTGGTCTTTGATCCCGTTGATCGAGTCTTCGATGATGAAGCAGGGGCAACAAAGAAAAGGTGGGGGTCACTGATGGATCACTAACCAACCTATACTAAGCAGTTTAGGATAAGCAGGTAGGTAGCAATAAGCAGGTTACAAAAGCAGGCTATGCATCAGAATAGGAGCAAACAATTACAGTAGCAAAATCTAATGCAAGCATGAGAGAAAGGAAATGGGCGATATCGGGATGATCAAAGTGGGGGCTTGCCTGGAAGCTCTGCTGTAAAGGAAGAAGGGTCGTCGTAGACGTAGACGATCACAGGGGCAGCATCGGTCTCGGGGTCTACCGGAGAGAAGAGGGGGAAGAAACAATAAATATAAAGCAAACATAGCATCACAAAGTATAACATGGCAATATGTTGTGTCGGGTGTGACCTAACGTATGGCTACACGAATAAGGTGAAAGGGGAATTCAACCGGGAATGTTTTCCCGGTTCCGGATTTGTGTCAGCATGTTAGGAGCATGTGACAGATGAACGGACCGCGTATTCGGATTCGTTGGATTTTTCTGAGCAACTTTCATGTATAAAGTTTTTCCATCCGAGCTACGGTTTAATTTCTACGAATTTTCAAAGTTTTAAACATTTTCTGAAATGATTTAAATAACAGAAAAAAGAGTTACTGTGTCAGTATGACGTCAGCAATGCATCAGCATTCGGCTGACCTGCTGACTGGTCAAATTGACAGGTGGGGCCCACCTGTCAGCCTCTCTGGGTTAAACAGTGGGTTAAACTAATCTAACAGACTAATTAGAGGGGTGAGCCCCAAGTGTCAGTGACTAACTAACTACTAATTAAATAACAGATTTTAATTAGCAATTTTATTTATTTATAAAAACATTTAAGCTAGTGGGGCCCACATGTCAGTGGGTCAGAGTGCCCAGTCAGCAGTTGACCCAGTCAACAGGGTCAACAGGGGCCCGTGGGGCCCAGCGGTGTTGGGAAACATAGTAATTTCAAAAAAATTCCTACGCACACGCAAGATCATGGGGATGCATAGCAACGAGCGGGGAGAGTGTGTCCACGTACCCTCGTAGACCGAAAGCGGAAGCGTTAGCACAACGCGGTTGATGTAGTCGTACGTCTTCACGATCCGACCGATCAAGTACCGAAGGCACGACACCTCCGAGTTCTGCACACGTTCAACTCGATGACGTCCCTCGAACTCCGATCCAGCCGAGCTTTGAGGGAGAGTTCCGTCAGCACGACGGTGTTGCTACCAACGCAGGGCTTCGCCTAAGCACCGCTACGATATTATCGAGGTGGACTATGGTGGAGAGGGGCACCGCACATGGCTAAAAGATCCAAGAGATCAATTGTTGTGTCTATGGGGTGCCCCTCTCCTCCGTATATAAAGGGGGAAGGAGAGGGCCGGCCAAGGGGAGGAGGCGCGCCCAAGGGGGGAGTCCTACTCCCACCGGGAGTAGGTCTCCTCCTTTTCCTATTTGGAGAGGGAGAGGGAATGAAGAGGAAGGAGGGAGGAAGGAAAGGGGGGCCGGCCCCCCTCCCAATTCGGATTGGGCTTGGGGGGGGCGCCCCCTCCCTTTCTCCTTTCCCCTCCTTTCCACTAAAGCCCATTAAGGCCCATATACCTCCCGGGGGGTTCCGATAACCTCTCGGTGCTCCGATATTATCCCGATCTCACCCGGAACCATTCCGGTATCCAAATATAGTCGTCCAATATATCGATCTTTACGTATCGACCATTTCGAGACTCCTCGTCATGTCCGTGATCACATCCGGGACTCCGAACTATCTTCGGTACATCAAAACACATAAACTCATAATATAACCGTCATCAAACTTTAAGCGTGCGGACCCTACGGGTTCGAGAACTATGTAGACATGACCGAGACATGTCTCCGGTCAATAACCAATAGCGGAACCTGGATGCTCATATTGGCTCCTACATATTCTACGAAGATCTTTATCGGTCAAACTGCATAACAACATACGTTGTTCCCTTTGTCATCGATATGTTACTTGCCCAAGATTTGATCGTCGGTATCTGAATACCTAGTTCAATCTCGTTACTGGCAAGTCCCTTTACTCGTTCCATAATACATCATCTCGCAACTAACTCATTAGTCACAATACTTGCAAGGCTTATAGTGATGTGCATTACCGAGAGGGCCCAGAGATACCTCTCCGACAATCGGAGTGACAAATCCTAATCTCGAAATACGCCAACCCAACAAGTACCTTCGGAGAGACCTGTAGAGCACCTTTATAATCACCCAGTTACGTTGTGACGTTTGGTACCACACAAAGTGTTCCTCCGGTAAACGGGAGTTGCATAATCTCATAGTCATAGGAACATGTATAAGTCATGAAGAAAGCAATAGCATAATACTAAACGATCAAGTGCTAAGCTAACGGAATGGATCAAGTCAATCACATCATTCTCCTAATGATGTGATCCCGTTAATCAAATGACAACTCATGTCCATGGCTAGGAAACATAATCATCTTTGATTAACGAGCTAGTCAAGTAGAGGCATACTAGTGACACTCGGTTTGTCTATGTATTCACACAAGTATTATGTTTCCGGTTAATACAATTCTAGCATGAATAATAAACATTTATCATGATATAAGGAAATAAATAATAACTTTATTATTGCCTCTAGGGCATATTTCCTTCAAGCGGCAATGTCACAGGGGGCCCACTTGTGAGGCCACGTCGGCGACGACCGGAGACGCGACGCCGGCGTGGCTCGCGCGGACTTCGCCGGAAATCGCGCACAGGGGGTCCTTTGGCGCGGGACTTGGTGCGTTCGAACGAGCGCACGAAGGCGCGTTAACTAGGGGCGGTGGCGTCGCCGGAGTTGGCCGGAGCGGCGCCGACGAGCGACGAGGGCGGCGGTCGCGCTCGGGCGACGATGAGGATGGTGCTACGGGGCACCAGAGAGCGCGTGCGATCGTGCGTTCAGACACGCGAGTCGAGCAGCGACGACTGGTGGTGGTGTCGGCCGCCGAGGGGCACTATGGCGACGGCGGCGAGCTCGCGAGCGGCGGCCGGCATCGTGATTCGTGGGGCGGCGCTAGGGGGTACGTGAGGGGGTGTGCGTGTGTGCGTTGTGCTCCTGGGAGCACCAGGAGCACGATGGTGGCCTCGGGCGCGGGCTGCGGCAGCGGTAGCCACTACGGCGACGGAGCGGGGCGGCGGCGAGCTAAGCTTCGCAGGGATGGCGACCGAGCGCGCTAGAGCGTGAAAGAGAGGGAAGGAAGCAACGCGGAGGCTCACCGAGTGGCAACAAAATGCCGGTGACAGTTTAGGAGCAGCAGATGTCACCGGAGACGGAGAAGATCGCCGGAGCCCGAGAAGAGAGGGGGCGGCTCGATCTGCTCGATGCGGAGCTTCCCGGCTCCAACCAGCGGCACTAGAGGTCGTGGCGGTCCACGGTGGTGCCGACGAGCTCGGCCAGGCCGCGTGGGAGGCACGGTGGCCGCGGAGACGACGAAGGGCGGCGGCGACGGCTATGTTGGGCGGGCACCCGAGCGAGAGGGAGAGGCCAGAGGAAGGGGATCTGAGAGGGGGGCTGCGAGGAGAGGGGGCGAATGGATCTGGGCGGAGGGCAGTTGAGTGGGGAGAGAGTCCGAGGCGTCGGGGCTGCCCTTATCCCTTTGTCGGCGACGTGGCAGTATGGGGCGGCGCGCTCAATCCGGCGGGGACGCGCCCCGGTCGGAGGAGCAGTGAGGGAGGGGATCGACCACGCGGGGAAGGTGGGCCGGCTTGTTAGGGTGGGCTAAAGCCCGGTGTGGCAAAGGGGTGGGGTGGCTTCTCTCTTTTCCTTTTTCCTTGCTTTTGCTCTTTTCTTTTTACAGGAAAAAATGCTATGCAATATTTGAGCTGCCAAAAGGAGTTCTGTAAAATGTGGGACTTGGCCAAATAAATAAATTTTACAATATTTGGCACCTGCCACAAAAAGTTTGGGAGGAGCTTGAATTGATTTGGATTTTTCACAAATGGAAAAGCATTAAAAATGCTGATTTGGAACTGCTTTAATTCCCAGGGGAAATTAGATATCTCAAATGATGTTGAATCACTCATGACATTTAGTTAGTGAATATTTGCAACCCAGTGAACATTTTTGTTTTACTGTTTGGAGAAATAATTTATTTGACTTTATTTTAAAATTGAATTTGAATTGGTTTTGAATTAAAGTGAGATTAGCAACCGTAACAGTGATGACTGGGCATCATTAGTAGGGGATTATTGTAGCTTGATTATCCGGGCGTTACAAGACGTTTCTGATACATATCACTTGTAGCTGAAATGGGTGTATCTAGACGTATTTCAGTGCTAGATACATCCATTTAAGCGACAAGTAATATGGATTGGAGGGAGTGCCAATTATTATTTTTTGAGTAAGAAATGTACCCAACTTGAAATCCTTTAAAATATCTGAAAATACCTTCTGAAACAAGAAAAACAACAAGACAATGGTATATTTTTTAGCGTAATTTGTTTTTATTGCTTTTTTGAGAGAATTGTTTTTATTTAGTTTTTGTTTTAGTTTTTTATTTATTTTTTAGACACGATTATTTTTATTTATTTTTCTTGAGAAAATTGTTTTTATTTAGTTTTCTTAGGGGGATTTGTTTTTATTTAGTACTCCCTCCGTCCCGTAATATAAGCACGATTTTCAAGCTATGTTAACTTGAAAAACGTTCTTATATTATGGGACGGAGGGAGTATATTTTTAATTCTAACTACACTCTTCATTAATGATCATAAACAAGGTTCATGGGGATACAATTTATGTCCGGAGTATTAAGGAGCCACATATGACGTCCAACCAAAAGTCCTAGAGCGTGCTTAGCGAGACTATGTGCCTCAATATTGGTGCCACGTCCTTCGAAGATGAAGGAGCATCTCTCAAATTGCCTTGATGTTACTATAATCTTCTTGATAATGCTTGCATATTTGCCTCTCTTGCCTTCCTTCAAGTCATCCACCACACCCTTGCATTCCAAGACTATGATCACATGTGAGAGGGGGAGATTCAAGGCAAGAGATAGGGCTTCACGACAAGCCAAAGCTTCGAGAATTGCCGGGTCTAAGATCTCGGAACATTTAAAATCCGAGATTTGTTTTGATTTAGTAGAATCCTTTGTACACACACACGTACAGGGCCCACCCGAATCTTTTTCTTTAGGCCCATCCGAATCAGACACCGTCTCGAACTCGTCTGGGTAAAAATAAAATCAGGCCCACTCCTCTTCTCGCCTCGTCCCGTCGTCTTACAGTTGGGATCGAGCCCAACTCGCTCGAAGCATAGGGTTTCGCCTGAACCGCCGAACCACCGTCGCCGCCATGTACAACGGCATCGGGCTGCAGACGGCGCGCGGGTCCGGCACGAATGGGCACGTCCAGACCAACAAGTTCTTCATCCAGCCCCGGACCGGCGGCCCGCCGCCCAAGGCCCACAGCCACGACGACGGCGCCGCCGGGATGAGGAAGCCGAACAAGGAGATCCTGGAGCACGACCGGAGGCGGCAGGTGGAGCTGCGGCTGGTCGAGCTGAGGGACACCCTCGAGGAGCTGGGTTACACGGAAGGCGAGATCGAGGAGCGCGTCGAGGAGGCGCGCAAGGAGGCCGAGCTGCAGACTGCCGCGCCGCGTCCGGTGGAAGGGTATCGATCTAAGTGCTCATGTTTTTTTCTGTAATCTGAGAAGGAGGCTAGTGGCAGATTATTTGACAATACGTTATACGTTCATGTGCAAGTTTTTAATCTGATTTCTTCATGCAGTGCTAGAGGATATTCACATTGGAAACAGAATTAGCTTCCACTAAAAACAAAAACAGAATTGGCTCCTGAAGATTTGGTTCAGTATCACAATTTATAGCTTTATGCTGTTCCTAGTCAAGCACAATGTTGGTTTCCTGTATTGTTATTTTACAGTTCATGGGTGTTGTATCTTCTGTTGGTAGATTGGGAATGCTTTCTGACAAGAAGGTAAACTCT
Organism: Triticum aestivum; assembly: GCF_018294505.1. Lineage (NCBI taxonomy): Eukaryota > Viridiplantae > Streptophyta > Magnoliopsida > Poales > Poaceae > Triticum > Triticum aestivum. Next base: position 534,280,296 of record NC_057808.1, on the reverse strand, counting down.
TCTCAGGTTCACGAGCACGCAGAGCCACCATGTCGCAGCACGCAAGGAGAAGAAGCTCGAGACGCTGAGGGCTGCTCTTGGGCTAGATGCTGAGGTTGGACAGAAGAAGAGTTCTCAAGTAGACAATGATCCGGAGTCTGGGGAGCTTGTACCTGCGAAGGATGGATTCTGAAGAGTGCACTGGACATTCATGTTCAGAACGACAGGAAGGCTTTCAAGGGTGGTAAAAAGCGTACAGAAGGAAAGAGGGAATGACAACAGCACAAGTTGTAGCAAGAGTACGCATGTGTATGATTCAGAAGATGATTTTGAGGCTGACCATGATGATGAGAATAGGGAAAGAAACACATGAAGAAATCCTTCTTAGATGGAGATGTTGATTCCGAGATTGTTCATAAGAAGGCAACTATGTAAGCTATGTATATCTAAGATGTGCTTTTAATTGTTGGAGATGAACCTTGCTAAAACTTGGCTTGATGCTCATTTCAGAAGGGTGTGTTTCGAGCCATTGTCGGTGCATATTGCCTTTTGGTGTCAGGAGATTTGATCATTTGCCCCGCATTATTTGGGGACTTGATCATTTGCTCCCTTTTAGTTAGGATTACATGATTAGCCCCCAGTTTACTTGGATTTGTTGATCATTTGCCCCATTCCTCAATTTACTGATTACTTAATTTTTTTAATCTAGATAATACATGTGGCACCTTTTGCAATTCCTCCCGACTCGTATCTATTTGCTGCAGATGATGCACAGATATGATTGACAGGGACCAAGAGGACGGTGCGGATTGATGTTATCTTCATTTATGGCATTAAAGTAGCAGCATTTATAGGAAAAAGTAGCAGCATTTATGGCATTAAAGTAGTATCACTAGATTCGTTTTGAAATGTACTTTCACAGTATACCAATTTGATGTCATATATGCTACTTCTATTTTCTATAAAGTTGGTCAAAATTTTAAATTTTTGACTTAGAACTGAATATAGAAGTACACTTATTCACGGACAGAGTACACCATGTATATATCTAGTTTCAGGAAACAAGCAGAGATGCATTACTGTGTAGTGCTTATTAATTCTGTAATCAGGATTTGACATGCCAATAACAAAGAGGCTTATAGACATCTCATCTGTATCTGTTATCTACTCCTACTAGTAGTACTAAAGCATGGAAGCTGCTAAAGTATCCCTAGTTATTTTGCCCAAGCTCGCAGACTGAATACTCCATTTCCAGGTGCTGGTTTGCAAGGTCGCATGGGCAGAAACCAAAGTGTCAGAAATAGACAGAAAATGAATCTTCCATTTGCAAGGCTGATTCAATGTTGATACAAAGATCAGATAACATTAAAGAGGGGAGGGGCCATGTCTGCAGAACAACCCAAATGACTACAGAAAGAACTTCGTTCAATAAACGGGAAAGAAAAGAGAATATTACATGCGATCCTGAAAATATCAACAGAAAATTCAGAACTCAAGCCCGTTCTCTCTAGCAGCATCGGCTAGAGCTTTGATGCGGCCATGGTAGAGGAAACCCCCTCGGTCAAAGACCACTTTGGTGATTCCTTTCTCCAAGCAGGACTTGGCAATCACTTCACCAATCTTTTGTGCCACTTCCTGGAAACCAAGCACCACAACATTGAACTCCCATCAGAAACTAAGCATAAGCCTTTCATTAAGAAACAACTACAGATGCAAGTTTTTTTTTAATCTTTGTCTATATTGCAACAGACCAGTAAAAACAACTGTCCAGAAAGCATCATGGGCCTTTATTGGCTTGTAGAGCATAGATGTTATGACTACAACCCACAAAAACATGTGTATCATCGGAAAGCTAGATGTCTAAAATCATCAAAAGCAACCACACAGGTTATAATCATCTTTTATTTTCTCAGTGCAAAGCACAGACATCTGTAAGTTTTCTTCGGAGATTCGTTAGTACTACAATGTTCCCTCGGATTATCAGAGTTCCAATAGCCTAACTAGAAGCTACTTCCCTGCCAATACGGGTCCAATCATCTCACCTAGTGTAGGCTTCGACTTGGTGGATGAATGGCTGTTAGATTGATTGAAAAACATCGCAATGCCAGCAATTGGACAATCATGACCATCCACGGCAAACTTCTATTTATGAACCAGAGTCGCATTACCCACATATAACTAGGGAAACAGAGAGAGGCGCTTTGTTGATCCACCACTCAAAATCTCTTATTGTTTAACCAAACCTGGGTTTAGTCATATTATTGGATGGAATTTTCTTTGACTCATGGTGATAATTCTATTATAAACAAAAATGACATAGGAAGTATAATAGACAGCCAGTTTGACAGTAATTCCTTACTGGAACAAATTTCTTTTCTAAAGGTGCTGCCAGTTAAAATAAATGGTATACAGTACTGTACAGTTTCATTTATATACGCAAGGGAGCGCAGGATCACAAAACAAGTTGATAAATATTATGCGACCATGTTAGCTTAATATGAAATGAAAAGGTATGACAACTCAAAACCAACTTACAGTTGTTGGCCCAGCAGAGTACTCAAGCTCCTTTGAAAGAGCTTTGTGCATTGTTGAGGCTGAAGCCAGAGTGCACGACTTTGTATCGTCGATCACCTGAGCATACAAATGCTTGTTTGAGCGGAAAACGCTGAGTCTTGGCCTCTCTGTGGTGCCGCTAACCTGAAAGGAAAAATGTGTAATGACCATGTAAGTCCTGATTCCATTGACAATAACATAAGCTTGTACAGTGTAAACATCACACCATTCGTCACCCTTTGAACCATCCTTCTAAATTGGTTCGTGTGCAAAGTTTTCCGATGCATATATTTTTGTGTCAAATACTTGATATGTGTGCCTAAGCTTGCATCTAGTGCAACATAGAAGTTAACCATCTCTCTTCTACATCACCAATCTCACCCAGAATCTGAGCTGGCATGGGATTAGATACAAGTGGCATGCCCTTTTATAGATGCGCTCGCTACATTGCAATCCCTTGACTCTGCTTGTATCCAGTGGCAGCCATTGGTACAAATACTTCTCTGTAAAACTAACTAGATGCATCAACAGGAGCTCAAGTGGCCAATCGGACATACTGCAGACGTTCAGCAACTAAAGAAGCTACTGCCGAAACAAACTAAAGACATTTCCTCAAACGCTTCAACGGCATGGCATTGCCCTATCAACTCCATAGAGAGAGCAGGCGCGCCATACTTGCAATCAAACAAATCGCCGCGCATTGGCAAAGAGACAAGAAAACAACGAAGCCCAATCTTCGTGCCGGAGGTTCACTGGTAGTACCTTCTTGCGGAGGCGGTCGTGGCGGGCGATGCGGTCGGCATTGGGCGTGGACACCTTGGCCTTGGCGAGGACGACCAGGGCGGCCCGCCGCGCCGGCGAGTGCGAGGGCGCGGACACGGACGGGAGGTGGATGCCGCGGCTGCCCGACACGAAGGCCGGGAAGGAGTGGGTGGCGCCGGCGAGCGCCGGCGAGGCTAGCATGGCTCACTTGCGCTGCGCTGCTGGTCGCTGGGGTTCGCCGTCTCACGCGCCTAATGGCTCGCCTTATCCTATCCACCGTCTCGCGTTTCTTTAAGCTGCTCTGCTCTGCTCTGCTGGACCGAATTACGGAAAAGACCTCAGACTTTGTCATTTTTCTACGTATCATTTCATAGAACAAATAAAAGCAAAATACACACGGTATAACAAGGCGTCTTATGACTTCATCAATCTTCAAGCTTCACAACTTCATTTCCCCCTACACGTGTGACGGTGTTTCTTGCTGCTTCTGGCGACAGTGTGGCGACTCAGTGCGTGTCCCTGTCGGTAACCCTTGCCGCTCAATCCCCATTCGTTTTCCACGAAACAAACACAAAATCGCCCTGATTCTCCTTCACACCATCTCGTGCATAGATTCCAGTCCTCCCCCAGCAAGTGTGAGAGCCCCATCCAGATCCGATTTAGAACAACCTGGTGAGGAAAAGAGAGGATTTTGGGAGCATGTTGTGGTGTGTGGCGGCGCCAGATTTGGAGGCATGAAGGGGGCTGCGGTGGAGCGGCTGACCTAGCATCTATCAGCTGCAATGGGGGACCTGAGGACCACATACCTTGAAGGAGTGAAGGGAAGAACCTGCAACTCTCTGAAGCGGAAAAGAAGGGGATCAGGATTGGTAGGAAACAAGCATGCTCCTCACTGGTGAGAAAGCTTCAGGCAGTAGGCAAGCTTATTGCAGAGAGACCTGCTAGGGTTGAACATCTGGGAAGAACTGTAGGGGACTCTGGAGCCCATTGTGGGGTGGATTGTAAATATTTGGGCAGGAATAGGTTTCTATTTATCTTCCAACAAAAGGCTGATAAGGAAAAGGCACTAGATGCTGGACCATGGAGATTTAACAATGACCTATTGGTGATGGAAGATTTTGTGCCAATTCGAACCATAGATGAATATGAATTCAAGACCATACATACCTGGGTTAGAGCTTATGGCATCCCAAATGGGAATGATGAGCAAAGAGACAGGACACTTAGTAGGTGAACAAATTGGAGATGTTATTGTTGTAGACCTAGACGTTAATGGTGATTCAATGGGCGCATTTATGTGGATCAAAGTGAGATTAGATATCACTGTCCCAATTATGAGATTTATAACAACCTTCATTGAGGATGAGGCAGAACAAGAGCAGGAAGATCAAATGGTTTTTGGGGGATGATGAGGCGAAAGAAATAAGAAAAAGAAAGAAAGGGAGGAAAAGATTGTCTCCTTCACATACGAGTATCCTCCCGACTTCTGCTATAGTTCTGGAATTATTGGACATACTGAAAAGTCATGCCCAACTAGATCTAGAAGAACGAGGTCTAGACAATTTTGACCATGGCAGCATGCAAATCTGTACGAGGGGAGCTCAAGCGAAGAAATAAGTAGGGGTTCAAGTGATAAATGAAAATTCTGGCCAATCAATAGTGCAGTCACAAGGGGAGCAAACATGGAAGCGATGGATCGTCCTGGCGAAGAAATATACCAAGCGGAGATGATGAGAGAGGACCAAGAAGGAGTGATGGGAATGAAGTGAAAGTCCTCTCAAATTAAAAGTGCGAGGATCAGGCAGTAGGGGAGGGGAAAAGACTGGATCTCAGCAGAATAGTGATACAAGACCCCATTGGAAAGGTGCAAAAAACTAAAAGAGAATCAAGTAAGGCTGAAGAGAAGAATGACACTATCACAAAAGCAAAACATGGTTTTCAAGGGCCAATAAAGGTTATATTGGAGCAGAACAAAGAAGGAAATACATTTATGGAGTCAGGAAAAGGCATAAAGAGAGGTACCTTCAAGCGAATCAAGAGGAAGGAAAGAAACCAGCAAAACCAATTAAGTACGACAAAATAGAAGAAGATAAATTATGATGGAAATTGATGAAGATACAGAACTAGCAAAGAAACCAAAGATGGAAGTAGAGGAGGTTGAAGAAAAGGAGGAGAGCTGTTGGAAATATGCCCTAGAGGCAATAATAAATAGGTTATTATTATATTTCCTTGTTCATGATAATCGTTTATTATCCATGCTAGAATTGTATTGATAGGAAACTCAGATACATGTGTGGATACATAGACAACAGCATGTCCCTAGTAAGCCTCTAGTTGACTAGCTCGTTGATCAATAGATGGTTACGGTTTCCTGACCATGGACATTGGATGTCGTTGATAACGGGATCACATCATTAGGAGAATGATGTGATGGACAAGACCCAATCCTAAGCCTAACACAAGATCGTGTAGTTCGTTTGCTCAGAGCTTTTCTAATGTCAAGTATCATTTCCTTAGACCATGAGATTGTGCAACTCCCGGATACCGTAGGAATGCTTTGGGTGTACCAAACGTCACAACGTAACTGGGTGGCTATAAAGGTGCACTACAAGTATCTCCGAAAGTGTCTGTTGGGTTGGCACGAATCGAGACTGGGATTTGTCACTCCGTGTAAACGGAGAGGTATCTCTAGGCCCACTCGGTAGGACATCATCATAATGTGCACAGTGTGACCAAGGAGTTGATCACGGGATGATGTGAGTTACGGAACGAGTAAAGAGACTTGCCGGTAACGAGATTGAACAAGGTATCGGGATACCGACGATCGAATCTCGGGCAAGTAACATATCGATAGACAAAGGGAATTGCATACGGGATTGATTGAATCCCCGACATCGTGGTTCATCCGATGAGATCATCGTGGAACATGTGGGAGCCAACATGGGTATCCAAATCCCGCTGTTGGTTATTGACCGGAGAACGTCTCGGTCATGTCTGCATGGTTCCCGAACCCGTAGGGTCTACACACTTAAGGTTCGATGACGCTAGGGTTATAGGGAAAGTATGTACGTGGTTACCGAATGTTGTTCGGAGTCCCGGATGAGATCCCGGACGTCACGAGGAGTTCCGGAATGGTTCAGAGGTAAAGATTTATATATGGGAAGTCCTGTCTTGGTCACCGGAAAAGTTTCGAGTGTTATCGGTAATGTACCGGGACCACGGGAGGGTCCCGGGGGTCCACCAAGTGGGGCCACCAGCCCCAGAAGGCTGCGTGGGCCAAGTGTGGGAGGGGACCAGCCCCAGGTGGGCTGGTGCGCCCCCCCCCACCAAGGCCCAAGGCGCATGGGAGAGTGGGAGGGGGCAAACCCTAGGTCCAGATGGGCCTTAAGGCCCACCCTAGTGGCGCCCCCCTCTCCCCCCTCTTGGCCGCCACCCTAGATGGGATTGGTGCTGCCGCCACCCCTAGGGAGGGAACCCTAGGTGGGGCGCAGCCCTCCCTCTCCCCCTATATATAGTGGAGGCAAAGGGGCAGCCCAACGCACGAGAACCTCTCTCTCTTGGCGCAGCCCTATCCCTCTTCCTCCTCCTCTCCCGCGGTGCTTGGCGAAGCCCTGCAGGATTGCCACACTCCTCCATCAACACCACGCCGTCGTGCTGCTGCTGGACGGAGTCTTCCCAACCTCTCCCTCTCTCCTTGCTGGATCAAGGCGTGGGAGACGTCACCGGGCTGCATGTGTGTTGAACGCGGAGGCATCGTTCTTCGGTGCTTAGATCGGAATCAACCGCGATCTGAATCGCTACGAGTACAACTCCTTCATCCGCGTTCTTGCAACGCTTCCGCATCGTGATCTATAATGGTATGTAGATGCACTCCCCTTCCCCTCGTTGCTAGATTACTCCATAGATTGATCTTGGTGATGCGTAGAAAATTTTGAATTTCTGCTACGTTCCCCAACAGTGGCATCATGAGCCAGGTCTATGCGTAGTTTCTATGCACGAGTAGAACACAAAGCAGTTGTGGGCGTAGATGTTGCCAATTCTTCTTGCCGCTACTAGTCTTATCTTGTTTCGGCGGTATTGTGGGATGAAGCGGCCCGGACCGACCTTACACGTACGCTTACGTGAGACAGGTTCCACCGACTGACATGCACTAGTTGCATAAGGTGGCTAGCGGGTGTCTGTCTCTTCCACTTTAATCGGAACGGATTCGATGAAAAGGGTCCTTATGAAGGGTAAATAGAAATTGGCATATCACGTTGTGGTCTTGCGTAGGTAAGAAACGTTCTTGCTAGAAACCTATACAAGCCACGTAAAAACTTGCAACAACAATTAGAGGACGTCTAACTTGTTTTTGCAGCATGTGCTATGTGATGTGATATGGCCAGAAGATGTGATGAATGATAAATGTGATGTATGAGATTGATCATATTCTTGTAATAGGAATCACGACTTGCATGTCGATGAGTTTGACAACCGGCAGGAGCCATAGGAGTTGTCTTTATTTTTTGTATTACCTGCGTGTCATTGAATAACGCCATGTAAATTACTTTACTTTATTGCTAAGCGCGTTAGCCATAGAAGTAGAAGTAATCGTTGGCGTGACAACTTCATGAAGACACAATGATGGAGATCATGATGATGGAGATCATGGTGTCATGCCGGTGACAAAGATGATCATGGTGCCCCGAAGATGGAGATCAAAGGAGCAAAATGATATTGGCCATATCATGTCACTATTTGATTGCATGTGACGTTTATCATGTTATGCATCTTATTTGCTTAGAACGACGGTATTAAGTAAGATGATCCCTTATAATAATTTCAAGAAAGTGTTCCCCCTAACTGTGCACCGTTGCGAAGGTTCGTTGTTTCGAAGCACCACGTGATGATCGGGTGTGATAGATTCTATCGTTCGAATACAACGGGTGTTGACGAGCCTAGCATGTACAGACATGGCCTCGGAACACATGCGAAACACTTAGGTTGCCTTGACGAGCCTAGCATGTACAGACATGGCCTCGGAACACAAGAGACCGAAAGGTCGAACATGAGTCGTATAGCAGATACGGTCAACATGGAGATGTTCACCGATGATGACTAGTCCGTCTCACGTGATGATCGGACACGGCCTAGTTTGACTCGGATCATGTATCACTTAGATGACTAGAGGGATGTCTATCTGAGTGGGAGTTCATTAATCAGATGAACTCAATTATCATGAACATAGTCAAAAGGTCTTTGCAAATTATGTCATACGCTTTAGTTCTACTGTTTAAGATATGTTCCTAGAAAAATTTTAGTTGAAAGTTGGTAGTAGCAATTATGCGGACTGGGTCCGTAAACTGAGGATTGTCCTCATTGCTGCACAGAAGGCTTATGTCCTTAATGCACCGCTCGGTGTGTTGGCCTCAGCGACGTCTGTAGATGTTACGAAACATCTGACATACACGTTTTGATGACTACGTGATAGTTCAGTGCGTAATGCTAACGGTTTAGAATTGTGGCACCAGAGACGTTTTTGAAACGTCGCAGAACATGTGAGATGTTCCGAAGACTGAAATTGGGATTTCGGACTAGTGCCCACGTCAAGAGGTATGAGACCTCTGACAAGTTTCTTAAGCCTGCAAACTAAGGGAGAAAAGCTCAATCGTTGAGCATGTGCTCAGATTGTCTGAGTACTACAATCACTTGAATCGAGTGGGAGTTAATCTTCTAGATGAGATAGTGATGGTTCTCCAAAGTCACTGCCACCAAGCTACTGGAGCTTCGTGATGAACTATAACATATCAGGGATAGATATGATGATCCTTGAGCAACTCGTGATGTTTGACACCGCGAAAGTAGAAATCAAGTAGGAGCATCAATTGTTGATGGTTAGTAAAACCACTAGTTTCAAGAAGGGCAAGGAAAGAAGGGATACTTCATGAAACAACAAATCAGTTGATGCTCTAGTGAAGAATCCCAAGGTTGAACCCAAACCCGAGACTAAGTGCTTCTGTAATGAGGGGAACGGTCACTGAAGCGGAACTACCCTAGATACTTGGTAGATAAGAAGGCAGGCAAGGTCGACAGAAGTGTATTGGATATACATTATATGAATGTGTACTTTACTAGTACTCCTAGCAGCACCAGGGTATTAGATACCGGTTCGGTTGCTAAGTGTTAGCAACTCGAAATAAAAGCTGCGGAATAAATGGAGACTAGCTAAAGGTGAGATGACGATATGTGTTGGAAGTGTTTCCAAGGTTGATGTGATCAAGCATCGCATGCTCCCTCTACTATCAAGATTTGGTGTTTGCGTTGAACATGATTGGATTATGTTTATCGCAATACGGTTATTCATTTAAGGAGAATAATGGTTACTCTGTTTATTTGAATAATACCTTCAATGGTCTTGCACCTAAAATGAATCTCGATCGTAGTGATACACATGTTCGTGCCAAAAGATATAAAATAGTAATGATAGTACCACATACTTGTGGCACTGCCATTTGAGTCATATTGGTATAGAACGCATGAAGAAGCTCCATGTAGATGGATCTTTGGACTCAGTCGTTTTTGAAAAGATTGAGACATGCGAACCATGTCTATTGGTATATATGCATGAAGAAACTCCATGCAGATGGATTGTTTGGACTCACTTGATTTTGAATCACTTGAGACATGCAAATCATACCACATGGGCAAGATGACTGAAAGGCCTCGTTTTCAGTAAAATGGAACAAGAGAGCAACTTATTGGAAGTAATACATTTTGATGTATGCAGTCCAATGAGTGCTGAGGCATGCAGTGGATATCGTTATGTTCTTACTTCGCAGATGATTTGAGTAGATGCTGAGTGTATTTACTTGATGAAACACAAGTCTGAATTATTGAAAGGTTCAAGTAATTTCAGAGTGAAGTTGAAGATCGTCGTGACAAGAGGATAAAATGTCTGTGATATGATCATAGAGATGAGTATCTGAGTTACGAGTTTGGCACACAATTAAGACATTGTGGAAAGTGTTTCACAATTAATACCGCCTGGAACACCATAGTGTGATGGTGTGTCCGAACATCATAATTGCACCCTATTGGATATGGGGCATACCATGATGTCTCTTATCGAATTACCACTATCGTTTATGGGTTAGGCATTAGAGATAACCGCATTCACTTTAAAAGGGGCACCACGCAATTCCGTTGAGACGACACCGTTTAGAGAAACCTAAGTTGTCGTTTCTTAAAAGTTTGGGGCTGCGAAGCTTATGTGAACAAGTTTCAGGCTGATAAGCTCGAACCCAAAGCGGATAAATACATCTTCATAAGAATACCCAAAACAGTTGGGTATACCTCCTATTTCAGATCTGGAAGCAAAAGTAATTGCTTCTAGAAACGAGTCCTTTCTCGAGGAAAAGTTTCTCTCGAAAGAATTGAGTGGGAGGATGGTGGAGACTTGATAAGGTTATTGAACCGTCACTTCAACTAGTGTGTAGCAGGGCACAGGAAGTTGTTCCTGTGGCACCTACACCAACTGAAGTGGAAGCTTATGATAGTGATCATGAAACTTCGGATCAAGTCACTACCAAACCTCGTAGGACCACGAGGATGCGTAATACTTCAGAGTAGTACGTGATCCTGTCTTGGAAGTCATGTTGTTGGAAAACGATGAACCTATGAGCTATGGAGAAGCGATGGTGGGCCCATATTCCGACAAATGGTTAGAAGCCATGAAATCCGAGATAAATGGATCTTTAAGAAGAAGACGAACGTGGACGGTAAGGTTACCGTCTATGAAGCTCGACTTGTGGCAAAGAGTATTTTCACAAGTTCAAGTAGTTGACTACGATGAGATTTTCTCATCCGTAGCGATGCTTAAGTCCGTCGGAATCATGTTAGCATTAGCTGCATTTATGAAATCTGGCAGATGGATGTCAAAACAAGTTTCCTTACCAGTTTTCATAAGGAAAGGTTGTATGTGATACAATCAGAAAGGTTTTGTCGATCCTAAGGATGCTAAAAGGTATGCTAGCTTCAGCGATCCTTCCATGGACTAGAGCAAGCATCTCGGAGTCAGAATATACGCTTTGATGGAGTGATCAAAGTTTTTGGGTTTATACAAAGTTTGTTAGAAACTTGTATTTACAATAAAGTGAGTGGGAGCGCTACAACATTTCTGATAAGTATATGTGAATGACATATTGTTGATCCGAAATGATGTAGAATTTCTGGAAAGCATAAAGGGTTGTTTGGAAGGAGTTTTTCAAAGGAAGACCTGGATAAAAGCTGCTTACATATTGGGCATCAAGATCTATAGAGATAGATCAAGACGCCCGATGATACTTTCAAAGAACGCACACCTTGACATGATTTTGAAAGAGTTCAAAATAGATCAGCAAAGAAGGAGTTCTTGGCTGTGTTACAAGGTGTGAGTATTGAGTAAGACTCAAGACCTGACCACAGCAGAAGAGAGAGAAAGGACGAAGGTCGTCCCCTATGCTTTAGACGTAGGCTCTACAGTATGCTATGCTGTGTACCGCACATGAAGTGTGCCTTGCCATGAGTTGGTCAAGGGGTACAATAGTGATCCGGGAATGGATCACATGACAGCGGTCGAACTTATCCTTAGTATCTAGTGGACTAAGGAATTTTCTCGATTATGGAGGTGAAAAGGAGTTCGTCGTAAAGGGTTACGTCGATGCGAACTTTGACACTAATCCGGATGACTCTGAGTAGTAAACCGGATTCGTATAGTAGAGCAATTATTTGAAACTATATAAGAGGCACGAGATGATCAGGTGTGTGCACTAAAGCTCGACATGATGAAAGCTTATGAGAACTTCACTGCTATAGCTGATACGGGATCCAATGACTTATTTCTTAAAATAGGGTTTTGTGACTACCGAAAGTTTCTCTTTTCATGACACAGGGGGGGTCTCTGTGGCCCTAGTTTGCTCCCTGCCCCTTTTTTCATGGAAAAAGGAAATATCAATTTCTCCATTCATTGAACCCTAGTTCGGGACTGACGGGGCTCGAACCCACAGCTTCCGCCTTGACAGGGCGATCGCGCAGATTCACCCTCCTCTAAAGGAAGAGGAGCTCCAAGTAGCGCGTGGTAGCATCCACAAGATGACATAGATATTCGTAAAGCACACACAGATTTGAAAGGTTCAGACCCGTTGACTAATAACCTCTCTCACAAGCATAACATGATCAAACCAGAACTCATTGAGTGTTAATCACATAGTGATGTGAACTAGATTGTTGACTCTAGTAAACTCTTTGGATGTTGGTCACATGGTGATGTGACCTATGAGTGTTAATCACATGGTGATGTGGACTAGATTATTGACTCTAGTGCAAGTGGGAGACTGTTGGAAATATGCCCTAGAGGCAATAATAAATAGGTTATTATTATATTTCCTTGTTCATGATAATCGTTTATTGTCCATGCTAGAATTGTATTGATAGGAAACTCAGATACATGTGTGGATACATAGACAACACCATGTCCCTAGTAAGCCTCTAGTTGACTAGCTCGTTGATCAATAGATGGTTACGGTTTTCTGACCATGGACATTGGATGTCGTTGATAATGGGATCACATCATTAGGAGAATGATGTGATGGACAAGACCCAATCCTAAGCCTAGCACAAGATCGTGTAGTTCGTTTGCTCGGAGCTTTTCTAATGTCAAGTATCATTTCCTTAGACCATGAGATTGTGCAACTCCCGGATACCGTAGGAATGCTTTGGGTGTACCAAACGTCACAACGTAACTGGGTGGCTATAAAGGTGCACTACAGGTATCTCCGAAAGTGTCTGTTGGGTTGGCACGAATCGAGACTGGGATTTGTCACTCCGTGTAAACGGAGAGGTATCTCTGGGCCCACTCGGTAGGACATCATCATAATGTGCACAGTGTGACCAAGGAGTTGATCACGGGATGATGTGAGTTACGGAACGAGTAAAGAGACTTGCCGGTAACGAGATTGAACAAAGTATCGGGATACCGACGATCGAATCTCGGGCAAGTAACATATCGATAGACAAAGGGAATTGCATACGGGATTGATTGAATCCCCGACATCGTGGTTCATCCGATGAGATCATCGTGGAACATGTGGGAGCCAACATGGGTATCCAGATCCCGCTGTTGGTTATTGACTGGAGAACGTGTCGGTCATGTCTGCATGGTTCCCGAACCCGTAGGGTCTACACACTTAAGGTTCGATGACGCTAGGGTTATAGGGAAAGTATGTACGTGGTTACCGAATGTTGTTCGGAGTCCCGGATGAGATCCCGGACGTCACGAGGAGTTCCGGAATGGTCCGGAGGTAAAGATTTATATATGGGAAGTCCTGTCTTGGTCACCGGAAAAGTTTCGGGTGTTATCGGTAATGTACCGGGACCACCGGGAGGGTCCCGGGGGTCCACCAAGTGGGGCCACCAGCCCCAGAAGGCTGCGTGGGCCAAGTGTGGGAGGGGACCAGCCCCAGGTGGGCTGGTGCGCCCCCCACCAAGGCCCAAGGCGCATGGGAGAGTGGGAGGGGGCAAACCCTAGGTCCAGATGGGCCTTAAGGCCCACCCTAGTGGCGCCCCCCCTCTCCCCCCTCTTGGCCGCCACCCTAGATGGGATTGGTGCTGCCGCCACCCCTAGGGAGGGAACCCTAGGTGGGGCGCAGCCCTCCCTCTCCCCCTATATATAGTGGAGGCAAAGGGGCAGCCCAACGCACGAGAACCTCTCTCTCTTGGCGCAGCCCTATCCCTCTTCCTCCTCCTCTCCCGCGGTGCTTGGCGAAGCCCTGCAGGATTGCCACACTCCTCCATCAACACCACGCCGTCGTGCTGCTGCTGGACGGAGTCTTCCCAACCTCTCCCTCTCTCCTTGCTGGATCAAGGCGTGGGAGACGTCACCGGGCTGCACGTGTGTTGAACGCGGAGGCACCGTTCTTCGGTGCTTAGATCGGAATCAACCGCGATCTGAATCGCTACGAGTACGACTCCTTCATCCGCGTTCTTGCAACGCTTCCGCATCGCGATCTACAATGGTATGTAGATGCACTCCCCTTCCCCTCGTTGCTAGATTACTCCATAGATTGATCTTGGTGATGCGTAGAAAATTTTGAATTTCTGCTACGTTCCCCAACAAGAGCAACTCTGAAACTGTGAACGCCAGGCTGCAGGGACAGCCTGGCGAGCCAAAATAAGAATTTTAGTATGGAATTGCCGGGGATTGGGAATGGCCCGACAATGAGAGGACTTCTGGATCTCTAGAAGCAGGTGGACCTCGACATCCTCTTCTTATCTGAGACCAAACTGGATAAGAGTAGGCCGGAAAAGTTTAAGTGGACGCTACGGATGGGGAACATGATAGTCAGAGATTGCGAGGGGAAGAGTGGAGGATTGGCATTGTTATGAAAAAAGGTGTAAATTTGGGCTGCTCAACTATTCCAAGTACCATTTGATGCCCGGCTACCACGTCACCCAAGACACATCAGAGGCCACCAAATTCATTGTCTGGAACTTCATCCGGGGCGATGAGTGACTGCCAGCGACAGGTGTGGACTACACGCCTGGGCTTTGGTTCGCCACATTGGGGAAAAGCTAGCTTCTTAAGTACTCAAATGCCCATGTGCGTAATTTATATCCTATATACGTGACATTAGTGCCCTCTCAGAAAAATATCATTACAATAAAAAATCACCACAAATAACTTCATTTTTTCTCACAATATTGTCATATAAATACCAGAATAATGTTTGTCCCTCTTTTCTAAAAAAGTTCAGGACATTTGGGACTAAAATTTAATACAGAAATTTGAACGAAAAGTATATATTAAATACACAGTTCGCAAGAGAACAAATATTCAACTTGCATCCACACATGCATATAACCTGACATGCCAAAGTCGGACCAATAGTGCAACACCAATGATAAATATAGTTTACTAACTATGTCTCAAAAGAGAAAATGCTAATTATGGTTACAGGTTCAGCAAGAAACAATACTTTGTTCCACTAAAAATATCACAACTATGTGAACTATATCCATACTGAACTACTTCCACCGTCAACTTTTTGAACATTTCTGTCGACCTGTGGTAAGGGAACCTGCATCACAAATAAGTATTGAATTTTCAAGCATCAGTATAAGCATGAACTTTTCTGTCCTAGTGGTTACACAAATCTGACATCTGACCCCTTCTCTACTGAATAGAAAGAAAGCCACACATACCAACTCAAGAGGGTTATTCGAGCATAGACAAATGCTGCTGATCCACCTGCCAGTTCGCTTATCTTTTTCAGATAAGAACTGTGAATAAACTCATGTAGCTTAGCAAATAAAGCATCTTTGGACAGACATCTTCCCACTATAGGCATGATGGTTTTTCTTCATTGCAGAATGTAAAAGATATATACTTTATAAAAATAAAAAGTATATCAGCCAGCTATAAGAAAAATGCAAAGCTTCAAATTAGTTTCAACCGAGAACCAACTTGGATCAACCGAAAAGTATATCATTATTTTTAATCTGGACAGGCATTCCATATTTTGTATAGTAAACCGAATCATGTATGCTTGCTGGCATAGGGGAATTGGACTGCCGCATATCCTTGGTTGGCATGTTTCACCCAGCAAGACGACACAATCAGAAACTCAAAAAAGAAATTGGGTATAGCTGATGCTTTCTTGATGGTTTTTCCTTCTGAACTTTATTCTCCTGTAGAATGCTGAGTTTACTGATGTATAAAAGATATTGATGAACACTACGTGAATAAAAAAATGTGTGTTCTCCTGCCTTGTGACGTTTGCAATCAACAACTTAACATGAACAGAGCATGCGATTTAGTAATGTTGCTTATGTTCAGAATGTAAAACTGAATGTGCAAGACTGTCATCAGGATGTAACTGAGGCTCAAACCAGCAAATAATTGTCTCCAGCCCTGCATTTGTTTGATTATCTACATCCCAGGTTTGGCAACACCTCTCGGAAGGTTGTTATCTTTTTATTACTAGCTCATTAAGGACAATACAAGCTTCAGAATCTGGATTACTGGGATCGTAGACAGTCTGAAACTACTACTGTCTATCATAGAAGTTTTCCTTTTTCCCACATATATATGATGAAGAAACAGGTGCTCAGAAGAAAATATATAAATATTAACAATGAGAAACTGATCCATCAGAGCAAAAAGATGCTTATTCTAGTTTCAGCTTATCTACTCCTTATATTTGCAATGGATCATAATACCTACATATATTTATAAAGAACCCTAAAATAAAACTAGAAGTATGGCAAACGAATTGAAATACCAGCCTTGTGCGTAGCGGTAGTTTGAGTGCTACCCCATAAATACCAGCCTTTTTCTCTGGACTGTCCTGGAAATATATTTCTGTCCTAAATTTTCTTTAATGGTAATTCTGTCAAATAATGCAGGACCGGAACATCTTCAAATACAGAGTCTTATGCAAGTTATTACAATCAGTATGATATTGTCAAGGTCATCCAAGTACTTGCCCTTTCAGATGCATATACAGCTATATGTAGGAGAATAACAGAGTACTGGCCACACCTGCTAGATGTATTTCAGAACGAGAGGTCAAAAATAGGTAAAAATACTGATTCAAGCTATGCTCTACAACAAGTGCAGAGCAGGTACACAAGAAAAATACAAGATCCTATGGAATTCGTGGTTCAAGATTAGGGACGGTGAAGGCATGAACTGAAGAAAAATGTATTGGGGGGGGGGGGGGGATGAATACGTCCGCGAAACCGGCGTCGTCGCCGTCGCCGGAGGGGATCGGACCTTGGAGGCGGAGGGGAGATCTGGGGAAGGAGAACAGTGACGGCCGCGGTCCGTCGCCGTCGCTGGAGGGGCGGAGCTTGGATCATCAGCACCGGAGGGAGGGGGTCGGGGGCGTCGCTTCTGTCGCCGGCGGAGGAGCTCGGAGGCGGCCAACTTTACCATCTTTACCATCTGAAGCTTCATCCCAGTTGACATGGCTACCAATAATAAGTATCATCTACATGTTGTCCTTTGATTCACCACGCGTGGGAAAAACTAACTTGCTAGATTTTTTAGTTACGCTTTGCACGTTTGATGTGTGTATTTTCTTTTAAGGTATTCTTGTTCGTAGTTTCGTAACATCTCTCACAAATATAGATACACATAAAAATGAGCATATATAGACATGTGAATGTCCCCTTTCTGTCACTAGGAATACTTCAACAAAAAGTCATCTAAAAAATCTCGTTTGATCCTCCTTTTCTAAAAAATCTCGTTTGAGGCATTTCATTACTACCGCATTTAGGTTATGTGAGCTGATTGAGATGTTGAACAGTTGTGTCCTATATCAGAGTTTTGTCCCTTTGCCACAGTAGACCAACATCTCCATGCACATCCAACAGAGTACAACCATTCCTGTGTCTGTGTGCCCATGCGGACATTGCATTTGCGGGAGGCAACTTGGTGGTTCTGCTTCCACGCCTTCCTCCATCCATAGAGTGATCTGGCCACAATCACCGATCACCCGGATCATGAATTCACTAAACATGACTTACATAATGGCGGGTAGTGACCACTGCAAGATAGCGTGCGACTGCGGAAGCATGCCACACCATGTCTTGGTCTATCGACCTTGAAACCCAACCTTGATAATATTTCCCATGATCCGATGAAATCTAAATTATTGATGGGCGAGCACGTGATGCTATATTTTATACTTATGCAGCTATATACACCATCTCAAAAAAAGGCAACACATTTTACTGCACTTTAATTAAATTTAGTACACTCATTTATCTCTTGGTATTAGTGTGGAAGACCATAAACACACAGTTGCACTGCACACACACACACACACACACACACACACACCACAAACACAAATTGTTGACATATTCTCTCTATTTCAAAATACAGTGTGCTTTATTTTTTCCTTTCAAAATCCAAAAAATATATGAAATTTATAAGAAAATATACATTTACTATATCAAATAAATACCGTTACACACATTGTAGAGTATATTTTGTATTATATTATTTGGTTTTATTGATGTCAATATTTTCTCTATAAACTTGTCAAACGTTAAGAAGTATGGGCAGGCTCTCACCAGTGACGGGCAGAAGATGGAGACCCCCACTGGTAGTCTGGCCAGATACCAGTGGTGTGCGAGAAAACATACCCAACTGTGGTGTCAGCTTACCGTGGCAGGAGGCAAAACATGCCCAACACTGGTAATATGGTCTCAGGTTAGCCGTGGGCCAAATTTACAAGTGGCAAGCACTTTGTCATGACCGCCACCAGTAATATGGGTCTGATTTTGCCTTGGTTAGCCGCGAGGCATAACACTAGTGACAGTCTCCTAGTCCTAGCTCAACCCGTCGCTGGTATATTTAGGTATTTTTGTTTTTACTGGTTTTGTGTATTTTTTGATTTTGGTGTTTTATGATTTTATGGTATTGTATGGAAAACACTTTGAACTTTGTATGTTTCATTATTTTAGGCATTTTAAAAATATTGTTTATTTCATTGATAAAATTCAACATTGAAATGCAATCATTATACATTTAAAAATTCGCAAATAATGGAAGAAAGAACATAACTAATGTTAACCAACATATATCTAGGTCTTACGAAATAAATGTTTGGTTCTTTCAGCCATGCATATGTGAAAATTTAGTCACAAACTTAATTATATGTAATTGACCTTTTGAATTTACAAAAAAATAAATATTGTCTGGGAACTATATAACTTTGCATTGTGTCATTATATGATCAATTATGAGCCCAGTCTCTCAGAACTGCTCATATGGGTAAGTAGTGCATGCGTGCATTTATAGAGGTGAGTGTGCGTGTGTGTTTATGAAAGTTTGCGGTTGTATTGTGTTTCTAACAAAACATGATATTATGAGGTCGTTTCTAGTTTCTACAATTCCATTATGCAATGGTATTACATAAACAGCCACATACTTATATTTTCTTGCCAAAATCACACAATAGAACCATAAATGGTGAAAACATAGTATGCATTTGGTTTGTTTTAACCGACTTTATCGGTTTTTCAAACACCATAGCATCCTATTATTCTAGAATGCCCGAAGCAGGGAGTTAAATAAATGGAATACAACATTAAGTCTCAAGGGCTAACAATCCACCGATTACACCTTACAAAAGTTGTCACTCCTCATCATTCCATCTGGCTAACCACCGAACAACGACATTCTCTTTTTAAGTCACGGAACAAAATTGGCCCTCCTTTCAAATAAGTATAATGGCATCTTCAACACTACTACCTCCGTCCTGGTTTATTGGTCTCCTTTGTAATTTGTGCCAAATTTTGGTCAAATATTTAACTAATAAAATGTTAATGCATGTCAACAAAAATTGTATCGTTGGATTCGTATTTGAACCTAGTTTTCGATGATATAATTTTTTGTGACATGTATGAACATTTTGTTAGTTAAATTTATGGTCAAAACTTAGCACAAAATATAATGAGAACCAATAAACCAGGACGGAGGCTTATATCGTTGGATTCGTATTTGAACCTGGTATCTTTTAAAATGGACGCACTATCCATCCGTTGGTCGTGTCCGGATGCGTTCGCAGACGATACAAGAGCCGGCTATCCAACTCTATATGAGTCTAACAACAATAACCTTCCGCCAAATACTAACATTGCACTGCTGCCTTCCGCCAAATACCTAGCATTGTCACTAGTGCCTTCCGCCAAACATGTGTGGATGTATTAGTTTTTTTATCGCTCGGAGTAGTGTGAGCACTTGAAAAAAAAGATAAGAGTGTGTAGCACCTGAAGAATAAAAATAAAACAATAGTGCTTCCGCCAAATTCTAGGAGCGTTCCGCCTTAAAAAAACTAGTGCCTTCCCTATTACGAGCACTAGGCTAAAATGCCTTCCGTCATTTTGAGTGTTATGCCATTTTTGTTTTTTCATAAAAATCATCAAAATCTATTAATATGGGATCTAGTTTTAAAGATCTCGGCGCTAGAAATTTAACGGTGAATACAATTAATAATTTGGACGTCTTGCTCAAGGGTTAAAAAGTAAATCTATGAAAAAGAAAAAAAAACTCACGGGTTGTGATAAATGATGCACTGCGTCACTTATCAGCAGTGGCGAAATGAAAGTAATGTTTGCAAAGAGTGCTACTTAATTAGTATTTTGATTCTTCAAAACGAAGGCCAGCGAACTTCGGGTGAAAGCTTGTTGACACCCCCTCTGTTTTCATTTCGGCGCCGTCGTATGTGAGGTGGCTGTACGGTTACGGCCCGTCGCTCTTGTGACATCCCCTCTGTTTTCGTCGTATATATGTTCGTGCCGCGGTAACAAATGTACGGAATGCAGTGCAGTGCACCCGCAGCTAGCGTACAAAGCTGCCGATAACGATGACCTACAGCTCTATTAGAGACCGGCCGACGGCCGAACAGGACGATCGAGAGGATGACAACGAATGGAGCCGCACGCATACGCACCAGCCTGCATGCATGCACTGACTCGCAGGCGCGTGCATGGCAGACACGCAGCACTGGGCGACGACGATGTGTACGAAAGCTACGTGCTGGACAGCTCATACTTATCCATGCATGCTAGCAAGCGAGTATAAAAGGACATGCTGTCCGCTGAGGCTTATCACCGCCGATCCATCGATCACTCGTGTGCATGCTCGTTGGTCACGTTAATTTCATCTTTCCAGATAAAGATCGAGTTTGTTGCTAGGTGGATATGGGCTCTCTCATGGCTGGCTGGAGCTCCCATGCGCTCGACGACGACCTCAAAGGTACGTCCGCCGTGTACAACCATCCACAATCCATAGTGCATGCAAATTCACGTTGCAAGATTCATAATTAGCCTTGTCTTATGGCATCCCTCTATGTATGCAGTTCGTTTTATGAGGAACCGGTCGCTGACCAAGGAGGATGTGGAGGCCTTCTGGAGGCAGCACAAGAAGCCGGCGCCGGAGGACAACGTTGACGGCGGCGAGACCGTCGTCGCCTCCTCTCCCCGCGTACGTAACCGGTCCGCATGCGTGCATCCGTCGGATTTGCATCGGCCTCCTTAATCAAGCTTGTATCAAATACGTACTTGATTTTTTTACTCTGCTTGCATGTGTTGGTTAATTAGAAGGGGAGCCCGAAGTCGACCCCGCGTCCGTCGACTCTGTCTCATGTCCGTTCGTCGCCGCCGGTGATGACGAGTAGCGTGGACGGCGACGGCGACGGCGAGGCTGCCGCTAGCCCCAGCGCGAGCCGCGACTGGTACGTAACGTACCTTACCTAGTATAGTAGCATGAGCTTCTTGATTTCATACATGCACATATTCATAGCATGCATGGATCCATGGGTACATGTATCGATCACGGACGGCTGGTTGTGTGCATGCAGGTGGACGAGGAGCAGCTGGGCGTTCCTCAACGAGCCGCCGCCGCCGCCGCAGCGCGAGGGAGGAGGCGTTGGGCAAGGCGCCGCAGCCGCCGTCTGATCATCATCTCTTTAATTACTTTGCTAAGTTAGCTTTGTACTATCCCTGTAAATACGTACAGTACTACGTACCAGCCGTGTACTTGGAGTGGTGGCTTTGCTAATGTTTGATCTCTGTAGCATGTGGCATGTCACTTTCTGTATTGGCGCTCATGTAACCTTGGAGATATACTATGTGTACACGTCACTTTCTGTATTTGGCATCTCAGATAGTACCAAAAACAAAATTCGGGACTAAAACAAGATGCATTTTGGAGCATTGATTTTTTTTTACACACACCTCTATGGATGTTAGAAACTTGTTGATGTTGATCCACAAAAAAATTCAGATTTTACTACTTTATTCAGAATTTACTCTTCATGCGGGTGTATTTGAGCTCGAGATTAGAAGATCACTTCCGTTAATAATGGTATCTATCCATGTAGCTCGTTTCATGAGAAACCGGTCACTGACAAAATTGGTGCGGTGGCCGGGTTCCCCTTGGTCATGCAGCCGGTCGTCGGTCCTCAGCTTTGCGGCTACTTCGGCTTAGAGTTGCGGTGGCGGCGGTGCGAGGCAAATTGGACGGTGTTGCCCATCTTCAGGAGGCGTGGTGATGTGCGCTCGCGCGGATGAAAATCTTGCTTGGCTTATGTCGGGCCGACGGTGATGGCACCTGTGGGTGTCATTTCTTTCTTGGAGGCGTCGCCGAGGCGTGTGCGCCATGCCCCTCGCTCACTTGGAGTTGGTGGTTGTCTCCGGGCGAAAGCCTCGATTCGATGTTGGATCGGCACATTGGTGGCGTCCTCGACGTCGTATCTCTGTTGGGAGCTTTGTGTCTGGAGATATGGTTGGGTCCTTATTGCTCTCCTTCGGTGTTCGCCGCTGTTCTCTGTTGGTCCTTTGCGGCGCTACGTACGCTTGTCGCTGGTGTCTCCAAGACGGTGCTTCTCTTAGATCGGAGCAAGTTCTGCCTTCCACTTGCCACTTCCTCTTAGGCGTTCAGAGTGGATGGTGCGTCGACAAGCGATGTTCTATGAAAAGTGGTGGTCTTCGGAGGTGTCCGGTGTCGGTCGAGACGCGGTGTGTGTCAGCCAAGGATTGGCTCTTCCGTGTTGTAGCTTGCTTTGCGGTGTTGTCCGCCTGTAATCTTGGTCGTGAGTGGTGTGGTATGTGCTACGCTCGTTGTTCGCAGCGAGGGGTAATTTCTTGTGATTTTAATTCTGTCTTCTATAAAGCTATGGTACGTCTAGGCGTACTCTTGAAAAAAAACAAAAGAAAATGTGGAGGTTGTGCTCCGCGTACGGGGTTCCGGCCTGTGACAGCCGAAACCGGTTGTCGCGGGCTGTCGGGCTCCTCCGCTAGGGGTACCTCTGGGAGCCCTGGCGGCTATGTTGTCGAGGATGTCCCGCGGCGAAGGGCACGTTGGCGGTGTCGGCGAGGCTGAGGCACCATTGGCTCACATTTCTTGGGTCTCAACGGCGTTTCACAACACCGCCCTAAGCCTGGATACGAGATTAGGGTTGCCTGGGGTAGCGTGAAGCCTATCGGCCAGGACCGCAGTCGCCTAGAGGTTGCGCGATGTCTGTATGAAGTTCAGTCCTCTGATATCTTCGAAGTCAGGCCGCTTCCCTTTGATGATGGCCTCCATGCTGAGCAGTCATGGTGTGCAGCCATGGTGGTCTGCATGATGGCCTCCATGGCCATAGTCATGGGGTCGTTTTCTGTCAACAACATGCTGAGCAGTCGCGGTGCCTTGTCCATGATGATTGACGGGGTCATCGTTAGTGTGGTGACTATCGAGAGGCCGGCCAAGGAGTCATAAACCCCGGGGGTCCGGTGCCTAGGGCCGTTAAGCAAAGAGGGCTCCAACTTATCGGTGTTAGGGTTTATGTGGGGATGATGGGGCGGCTGCTGTAGTAGTGACGACCAGAGGCAATTAAGCCAGTGGGGCAATTTTCATGGGCGCGGCTCCGCTAGTGCTGGCGACGATGGGAGGGCTGTCGGGTGACGAAGACTGATAGTCACGACCTCCAGAGCTGCCCGAAGCCTTCACTAGGAATTGCTCCAGGTTGATGACATGCATTGGCACATCGTCGTCTGTCGATGAGGTTGTCGCAGGGCTCATCCCATTGCCGTCGTCGGCTCCGTTTCTAGAAGTGAGATGTGGCTTGCCGAAGTAGTGTCTGTTAGAGAATATTTCTGTAACCCATTGCGTTGTAATCTCAACCTCCTTCCTATTCCTTGTTCTACTTAAACTCCTGTAATATCTCTTGTACGCCAAGGCAAGGCTTCTGCCCCACATCAATATATATGAGACGCGGCTCCCCTCGAGGGAGTAGGATTATCTTTCATGGTAATCAGAGCCACCTCTTCTCATACATCTAGCCACAAACCAAAACCCTAGAACCACATATTATCGTCTTCATGGCTTCTTCAGCCGGCGTCGCCCTCAACCTCGGTTCGCCGCCATCTGAGAAGCTAGCAAGAGGAAACTTCATCCTCTGGAAGACCCAGGTGCTCCCAGCCCTGCGAGGTGTGCAGGTAACCGGGCTCCTGGACAACTCTGACGCCGCTCTGCCCAAGACTGTGGAGATCACGAAGGCGGACAAGACGACGGCCCTAGAGCCGAACCCTCTGTACGGGCCCTGGATCGCCAAAGACCAGCAGGTCCTGTCATATCTTCTCAACTCCATGTCTCCAGAAATCCTTGCGCAAGTCGTCGGGAAGGACTCCACCTATGAGCTCTGGACGACGGTGAACAATCTCTTCGCCTCGCAATCACAGTCCCGGATCACCAATCTGAGGATCGCGATCACCAACACCAAGAAGGGCACAATGTCGAGCTCGGCGTATATGGCGAAGATGAAGAGCCTTGGGATGAACTAGCTGCCGCTGGTCGTCCCGTCTCTGATCCGGAGATGGTGGACTACATGCTGGCAGGACTCGACCGCGACTACGACTCCATGGTGGCGGCGATCGGCGCTGTCAAGAACACAATCACCGCTGACGACCTCTTTGCTCAGATCTCCGCCTTTGATCAGAGGATGGAGATGTTGGGAGACTCGTCTTCAGGCGGGTTTCATTCATCTGCCAACGCCGTCTACAGAGGCCGCGGCCAGTCCCGTGGCAGACCCCGCGGGCGAGGAGGAAGAGGGTGCGGCCGCGGTGACCGCGGTGACCGCCAGCCCTCTCCTGCAAATAGAGGCGGCGGATTCAAAGGACGCCCTCGACAGCAACAGCAACAACAGGTACGCGAGCAGCAGCATGACTATCCTGAGTGCGAGATATGCTACAGACATCATCCAGGAGGTCCACGTGTCTGCTGGTGGCGCTATGAGGAGAATGATCAAGAAGAAAAGGAGGCGCATGCTGTCTCCTATGGCATGGACACCAATTGGTACGCCGACAGTGCAACAACAAATCACATCACGGGTGAACTTGACAAGTTGACAATACGGGAGAAATACAACGGAGGCGACCAAATTCGCACGGCAAGCGGTTCTGGTATGAATATCACCCACATTGGTAGTTCAATTGTTAAAAACCCCATGAAAATTTTGCTCCTTAAAGATGTCTTGCATGTTCCTCAAACTTCCAAAAATCTTGTTTTTGTTCAGCGATTCACCCTTGATAACAATGTTCTTATAGAATTCTATCCTTACTTTTTCTTGGTTAAGGACTTGAGAACAAGGAGAATCATTCTTAGAGGACGGTGCGTGGGAGGCCTCTATCCACTCATATCATCATCATCATCTTCGTGGTCCAATAAACAAGCAAACATTGTCACCAAGCCATCATCATCAAGGTGGCATAGTCGATTAGGTCATCCATCTTCAGTCATAGTTAAATATGTTCTTAGCAAAAATAAACTCTCTTATGAGAATAGTGTTGAGTCAGTTTGTTATCCGTGTCAACAAGCAAAAAGTCATCAATTACCTTACCCCATCTCTCCTAGTGTGTCTACTACTCCTCTACAACTTATATTTTCAGATGTATGGGGGCCAGCCCCTACTTCAGTTGGGAGATTTTCTTACTATGTAAGCTTTATTGATGACTATAGTAAATTTACTTGGATTTACTTGTTAAAGAAACGATCTGATGTATTTCAAGTCTTCATTAATTTCCAAAATCTTGTTGAACGCAAACTGAACTCCAAAATCATTGCTATGCAAAGTGACTGGGGTGGTGAGTATGAAAAATTGTACTCTTTCTTCCAAAAACTTGGTATTTCACATAATGTTTCTTGCCCTCATGCTCACCAACAAAACGGATCTGCTGAAAGAAAGCACCGTCACATAGTTGATATGGGGCTAGCATTGCTAGCAAATGCATCCATGCCACTCAAATTCTGGGATGAAGCATTCTTAACTGCCACATATATTATCAATTTGCTTCCAAGTAAAGTCTTCAAATTTGAAACACCCATTACACGACTCTTTGGTGTCACACCCAACTACACATCTCTTCGTGTTTTCGGTTGTGCATGTTGGCCCAACCTTAGACCCTACAACACATGCAAGCTCGTTTTTCGCTCCAAAAAGTGTGTCTTCTTAGGCTATAGTCCCATGCATAAAGGAGTTAAATGTCTCGATGTTCCTACTGGTAGGGTCTACATATCCAGAGATGTTGTTTTTGATGAGTCCGTGTTTCCTTTTGCTTCCCTTCATCCCAATGCCGGTGCACTTCTCCGCAAGGAAATCCTCCTTCTTCCTCCACATCTTCGGTCTTTTGATAATGGGGGCGACAGTTGTACTAATCAAAGTGATGATATTCCTGCTAGTACTGGTTCTTCTCTATTGCCTGTGCAGGTCCCTGGTGAAAACGGCGCTCAAAATGATCAAAATTTCGAAAATATAGCCCAAGATGATCTTATATTTCATGCTGAGGAAGGAGACGAACCTGGCACGGATGACGAAGCTGATCCGGCGGCGCCCGCAACTCCTGTGCGCGTGCAGACCTCGGATCACGCAACCAAATCAGCCTCGGATCGCGCCCCCACCAACCGCAGCGCTGATTCAGCAGCAGGCGGGACCAGCTGCGGGGCCGGATCTCCCTCGCCCAGCGCGCGCCACTCCCGCGCCGCCACATCAGCAGCAGGCGGGACCAGCCGCGGGGCTGGATCCCCCTCGCCCAGCGTGCGCCTGCAACCGCGGTCGGGCGGTCGATCCGCTGTGTCGGCTCGGGTGGCTGGCACCCGTGTGCACTCAGAGGAGGTGGCCACACCGGCGGCTACACCAACGGCTAAGGGATCCTCTGTACAGGAGGTGTCAAATTCTCCTGTGCATCCAGATTCCTCAGGATCTTCTGTGGCAAGTGTTCCTGTGGTCCAGCCAACGACTCCTTCACGAGTTATGACTCGGTTACAGAAAGGTATACGAAATTCTAAAATAAGAAAAGATGGGACTATACCGTATGGAATGTTGTGTATTTCAGGAGAACCAACAACATTGAATAGTGCACTTGATGATCCTAAGTGGAAGTAGGCAATGGATGAGGAATACTCTGCACTTATGAGGAACAAGACATGGCATCTTGTACCAAATCAGAAAGGTAAAAATATCATCGATTGCAAATGGGTTTACAAAATTAAAAAGAAGGAAAATGGCTCCATTGACAGGTACAAAGCACGTCTAGTTGCAAAGGGTTTTAAACAACGTTATGGTATTGATTATGAGGACACTTTCAATCCTGTTGTTAAAGCTGCGACTATCAGACTTGTGCTAGCCATTGTTGTATCCAAGGGTTGGAGTCTACGACAGCTAGATGTACAGAATGCGTTTTTGCATGGTATTCTAGAAGAGGAAGTGTTTATGAGACAACCACCTGGTTATGAGGATAAGAAGTCACCACATTATGTTTGCAAGCTTGACAAAGCACTCTATGGTTTAAAACAAGCACCCAGAGCATGGTACTCCAGATTGAGCTTACAGTTGAAATATCTTGGTTTCATTGCCTCCAAAGCTGATACATCTTTGTTTATTTATAACAAGGCTGGAGTAGTCATTTTTGTGCTTATATATGTTGATGATATCATAGTTGCAAGTTCTTCACAAAATGCTACTAATGCACTTCTGCATGACTTGAGCTCAGAGTTTGCCTTGAAGGACCTAGGTGATTTGCATTTCTTCCTAGGTATTGAGGTCAAGAAAACTCAAGATGGAATTGTGTTAAATCGGGAGAAATATATCATTGAGCTTCTGTCTCGCATGGGAATGAAAAATTGTAAGCCAGTTCCTACACCTTTGTCTTCCTCAGAAAAACTTTCAGCATATGAAGGTGTGCCACTTTAGGAGGAGGAAAGCACAAGGTATAGGAGTACTGTGGGAGCATTACAATATCTAACTCTCACACATCCAGATATCTCATTTGCTGTCAACAAGGTTTGTCAATATCTGCATGCACCTACTTCTGCACATTGGTCAGCTGTCAAGAGGATTGTAAGATATGTGAAGCATACTATGGGAATAGGACTTCATTTCAAACGTTCTAATTCCTCTCTTGTGAGTGCATTCTCTGATGCTGACTGGGCAGGATGCAGTGATGACAGAAGATCAACTGGAGGCTTTGCAGTATTCTTTGGGTCTAATCTTATTTCTTGGAGTGCTAGAAAGCAAGCCACTGTGTCACGGTCAAGTACAGAAGCTGAATACAAGTCCTTGGCGAATGCAACTGCTGAAATCATTTGGGTTGAATCACTTCTTGAAGAATTGGGAATCAAGAAGAATCGTATCTCATGTTTATGGTGTGATAACTTGGGAGCAACATATTTGTCTGCAAATCCTGTGTTTCATGCAAGGACAAAGCACATCAAAATTGATTTTCACTTTGTGCGAGAAAGAGTTGCAGCAAAGAAACTCGAGATACGGTTTATTCCCTCCAAGGATCAAGTAGCAGACGGCTTTACAAAGGCATTACCAGCAAGACCATTTGAGGAGTTCAAGAGTAATCTTAATCTAGGATACTTAAGATTAAGGGAGGGTGTTAGAGAATATTTCTGTAACCCGTTGCGTTGTAATCTCAACCTCCTTCCTATTCCTTGTTCTACTTAAACTCCTGTAATATCTCTTGTACGCCAAGGCAAGGCTTCTGCCCCACATCAATATATACGAGACGCGGCTCCCCTCGAGGGAGTAGGAACGCTTATTATCTTTCAGCGTCGTCGTTCGAGATATAGCCATCCCAGATGCAATCTTCTGGGTTGGTCGTCGATGAGTGGCCAGTTCGTGCACACCATGGTGACTAGATGCGATGTGAGGGTGGGCTGGTAGGTTCTAGTCGAGTCGACACATCCCGATGTCGCGATCTTGGCCCGGGCCTCGTTTGGGAGGATTCTCGAGGAAGTGCCATCGTATTCCACTTCATATTTATGTAGTGGAAGAACCGAGCCTAGGTCAGATGATTATATTTTTTGTAGTTTTTTTTTCAGGTGAAAACTTGTATTACTCAATCACAAGATCCTTACCATCATCAAAAGCTAAAGACAAAGCAACTTCTGGGCCAGACCCTAACCAAGTTATAGTTCTGCCCTCACCTCTACCAAGCTTAGCTAAACTATCACTAACATTATTCTGAGTACGATTAACATGAGTAATACAAGAATCACGAAGAGACAAAAGATGCCTAATTTCTTTAATGAGAGAAGCGTAGATTGTTCTATCCTCTTCCCGGCCTTGGATCAACTTGACAGCAACTATAGAATCCATCTCAATTATGATAGGTAAGTCACTTCTTTGTAGGGCGAAAGAGACCTTCCATGCACGCACACAATTCAGCTTCGAGAGCCTCACGACATGAAAACGACACCCTACAGCATGAGAATATCATCTTGCCCTTGACATCTCTTAGAACCATACCCGCACCAGCAGTACCATCCCACAGCAAATGAACCATCGGTATTTATTTTAACCCAACCACTAACAGGGGGACACCACTTGGGTTGTACCTCTTGCATCATTATCGCATGTGATTGATGCACCGGTTTGCCATATGAAATAACCACTTTCCCTTTGGACGGATCAGAAGATAGCTCAGTTTTGAGACCAACCAAAGAGTCCAAATAACTCAAAGAAGTGATTTTTTGTAGTTGACTAGCCCACGAGGGTTTAATTTCTACACTTAGCACTGGTGCTCATTTTTTCCTGAATTTACTTCAGCATTTTCTACGATGTTCGTTCAAAAGGACGTTCTCGTCGATTACAGAGACGCCTATTGTGCCTTCATGAATCTCAAGAAGATGTGCCGCTCGGTCTATCGAAGATGCGGGTAGGATTCTCATGCGTGCATTCATAAGTATATGTATCTATGTGTATGTATAAATGTATGTATCTGTACTGTGTGAAGAAAATCTATGAAGTCAGGAAGAGCCTCCCTGCTTTTTAAGGAAATATATAAAGAAGAGGGATTATACGGAAAAAAAGGAAGGATAGAAGGACGTGAGAACGCAATCACCCCATCGATGTTTTGCTTTGAGAAATACTCCCTTGGTTTTTTTACTTCACATATACTCTTTCTGTCACGTATTACTTGTCGCAGAAATTGATTAAAATAAATATATTTGGAACTAAAATACGTCCAGATGCATCCGTTTCTATACGAAGGGAGTAAAATTTAATATAAGTCAAACTTTACAAAGTTTGATCAAATTTATATAGTCCCATCGATGAGTTGTATAAAAGTTACACAATTAATTTGGATCGAATGGAGTACAAAATTATGAACATCTACAATGTTAGAAATATGCAATAACAAAGTTAATTCACTGATGCATCGGCATCGATTTAATATTGTGGCGTTGATATTTTTCTCTATATTTTGTTTAATTTTATTATGTTTTATTTAAGACAAATTTTTTATGCGGACTGAAAAAACGGAGAGAATATTCTAGTTGCGGCTCAAAAGGATAAGAAGCTTTTACCTTGGAAGTTGATAATCTCACAGCACAACAGCCCCGTGCTGGCACACTTGTCTACACGGACCTTTTTTACCACGCCGCGTGTGGGTCTGCGTGGCGCCCGAACATTAAGCGGCGTGTTCACGTGTCCAGTTGTTCCCTGCCATGTCCTGCCGTGTGGCCACGTTGGTCGTCCAGTGCTTTCGTGCTTGCCTATGAAAACACGGCCGCGCAGGAGTTGGCCAGCCGACGCTGGCCAACCGGAGACATCGCCAAACACGACGGGCCTCCGCCTCCCGCTGCACAGATTTCTCCGCCTCAACCTCCATTCATTCAGGCGAGCACGCTGATGCGATGCAATGCTACTTCTTCTGCTCCTATGCTGCTTGGTGTTCATGTTGCTGAACCGTCGTCGTTGTTTGCTTTTGCCAGGCTACGCGTACGTACGTGATGGGGCGAAAGAGGAGCGCTTCCAAGAAGGCGAAAATCAGCGCCGAAACTCCAGACAGCACGATGGCGCCGCAGGAAGAGTTAGAGACGAGCAATGTTTTCTCCCACGACATGGACACGCTTGAATGTGAAATCTGCTCCCTGCCTTTTGATTCGCAGATTTTCATGGCAAGTGTCCCAAAAACGTAACTTCTGCATTAGTCGCAGCATGATTTTGTTCAATCCTTGCGCAGAACCATGCCAATAATAGTTTGTTTGTCTCTCTAATAACTTGATTGATGAGCAGTGCAAGAACGGGCATGCGGCGTGCGGCAACTGCTGCATCGGCATGACCGCAAGTGCTCCTGCTGCCACGAGCGCATCGGCGACATCCGTTGCCGGGCGATGGAGAAGGTCCTCGCCGGCATGGCCAGGCCATGCAAGTTCAGCAGGCACGGCTGCGAGGAGACGGTCAAGTTCACGGAGCTGCGGAGCCACGAGGAGGAGGCGTGCCCATACGCGCCCTACAGCTGCCCGTTCGACGGCTGCGCCTACCGCGGCGCCCTGCTCTACGACCACGTCCGCGACGAGCACGCGCTGGCGCCGGCGCCCAACTGTGACACAGGCGGCCTGCTCCGGGGCGCGAGCGTCACTCTGCGGCGGGACGAGCCTGCTGTCCACGCGCTCCTTCACGGCGACAGGGTGAGCGTGATCCTCCTGCTCAACGGCGGCGACGTCCTGGCTGGGCGCTCGCTGTCGCTGGTCCGCATCTGCCCACATCCCAAGCCCGGCCAAGAAGACGAGGAAGTTGAGTACAGGATGGTGGTGACGCGCGACGAGCCTGAGCCTGGGACTGGGTCGCCCTCGCTGGCGGCGTCGGGGAAAGTGCAGTACGTCCGCCGGCTGGAGGGGTACCGGCCCCGACACTTCCTATTCGTGCCGGACGCTTTCTGGGGCTCTTCCGGCAGCGTCGTCGTCACCGTCACCACTACCGTCACCGTGCATCTCTGATCCACGCCGACGCGTGTGTGTTGTGCTCTGCTCTCTGAAGTGAACTTGGAGGCTGAAGCTGCTTAATCCCTGTATCCTGCTGGGTGGATCTGTAGTGTATTCTGTAGTGGTGTTGGTGCTGCCGGTGTGAGGTCCAACTACGTAGTTGCAAGTAGCAGTATGTTAGTAGGTCCGGTTCTGCTAACAGCCGAATCCCTGTATCCTGGTGGGTGGATCTTTTGTTTTTGGGCGCGCCAGGGATCATCAGGCAGAGGCAGGGTGGTGTAGTACTCGAAGAGTCTGTAGCTGTATACAGTACATATGTAAGTATGTTCCATGGTGGGATCGTGTATGTATCAACGTATGTATGACTCGGCGGTATGACCATGGTCTCATCATGTGACAATCCTTGTGCTTCATGTGTCTACTTGTCAGTTATTACTGCATACGATCTAGACCGTCGCACTTGTGACGATGTCCATTCACCATTCTCCTCTCTCTCTCTCTCTCTCTCTGTTTTCATTTCGGCGCCGTCCTCGTATGTGAGGTGGCCGTAATTGGCCGCGTTCGTGTCGCCGCGCAACGAATGTACGCATGCGGTGCAGGGCAGTGCACGCGCAGCTAGCGTCCAGAGCTGCCGACAACGATGACCCTGCAGCATAAACTAGAGACCGACGGACGGCTGAACAGGACGATGGAGAGGATGACGACGAAAGGAGCCGCACGCATACGCACCAGCACGCACGCACGCCCTGACTCGCAGGCGCGTGCATGGCAGACACGCAGCACTGGGAAAGCTCCCTGCTTGGACAGCTCAGGCTTATCCATGCATGCTAATGCTAGCAAGCGAGTATAAAATGACCTGCAGAGTACTGAGGCTTCCTTATCACAAGTACTAGTATTCACAACCGTGCAACCGACGGATTTTCCAGGACTTACGGATGGACATGCGCACCTTCGTGCAACGACTGAAGGACGAAATCACTATGTGAAACATGACAGGAGCTGGAATTCCTTTTGACCCGGGTTGAGGACCCTTTTGTGCATCTTTTTTCCTTTTAATGGCATCGTTTCTTCGATGTCTTTGCCTTTTTCGGCGCTGCTGTTACTCTTTCCCCATGATCAATGAATTTGGTAGAACAACTACCAACATTAAAAAAAAAACAACCGATCGATCACTTCGTGTGCATGCTCGTCGACCACGCTTCCACGCTAGCAGGTCGAGTTGCTAGAGGTCGATATGGGCGCTCGACGACCGCCACAAACGTGTACACTATCTATCGCCGTGTGCAACCGTCCACCATCATCGACGGTGCGAGAGCAGCTCGTCAAATAATTAGCCCTGATAGTACATACATGCGTCTATGCAGTTCGTTTCATGAGGAACCGGTCGCTGACCAAGGAGGACGTGGAGGCCATTTTGGAGGCAGCACAAGAAGCCGGCGCCCGAGGACAATGTTATCGGCGGCCTGACCGTCGTCACCTCGCCGCTGTCGAGGTCGACCCCGCGTCCGTCGACTCTGTCTCAGGTCCGTTCGTCGCCTCCGGCGATGACGGATAGCCCCAGCACAAGCCGCGACTGGTACATATACCTTAGCATGAGCTGCTTGAGTACATATTTGTAACATGCATCATGCATGGATGCATGTGTACGTGCATCGATGACGTACGTACCCTGGTTGTGTGCATGCAGGTGGACGAGGAGCAGCTGGGCGTTCCTCAACGAACCGCCGCCGCCGCAGCGCCGCGAGGGAGCAGGCGTTGGGCAAGGCGCCGCCGCCGCCGACTGATCGTCACCTTTAGCTAGTTTGCTCGGCTAGCTTTATAACCATGTAAATACGTACGTACCCGCCGTGTAATTGGAGTGGCTTGGCCTATGTTGGATTTCTATATTACTCTCTCCGTTTCTTTCTACTCTGCATATAAAATTTATCCGAAGTCAAATATAGTAAAGCTTGATTAAATTTACATTAAAAATACCAACATCTATACCACACTAAAGTTATATAATATAAAAGTTAATTTCGTGATGCATCTAATGATATTGATTTTATATTGTGATTGTTGATATTTTTTTCCCATAAAGTCGATCAAACTTTATGAAGTTTGACAAACAAATCTTATACGCAGACTAAAAAAAAACAGTCTGCATTATGTGGCATGTCATGTTTTTTTATTGTTGCTCATGTGACCTTGGCGATAATATAATACTATTTGCTCCAATAATAGTATTATAACAATACTCCCTTCGTTTCTTTATATATGGTGTATTTAGAAAAAAGTCAAATGGGTGCACGTTTGACCGAGTTTTTGTAAAATTCGAAAAGTAGTTTATATCATTTGATCCATCATGAAAAGTAGTTTCATATTTTATCTATACCACACTAAAGTTATATAATATAAAAGTTAATTCCGTGATGCATCTAATGATACTGATTTTATATTATGATTGTTCATATTTTTTTCCCATAAAGCTGATCAAACTTTATGAAGTTTGACATACAAATCTTATACACGGACTAAAATACGGAGTGAGTATTATGTGGCATCTCATGTTTTTATTGTTGCTCATGTGACCTTGGCGGTAGTATAATAACATTTGCTCCAATAATAGTATTATAACAATACTCCCTTCGTTTCTTTACATGAGGTGTATTTAAAAAAGTCAAATGAGTGTATGTTTGACAAAGTTTTTAGAAAAATATAGGTATTACAAATGTTGTTATTTTATTCTATAATCTTGATCAAATATTCAAATGATTGACTTGCAAAGAAATCAATACACCTTATATTCTGAAACAGAGAGAGTACAGTTTTGCTCTTTCAAAAAAAAAAACAAACAGTTTTCCTAAATCTTAGTCTGCTAGGATTTAAAACAGTGTTTACCGTCAGAAAAATAAAAGAAGATTCAACACAGTATCTATTGTCAAAAAGAAAATTAACACGGTCTCGGTCAGATTTAGATCTATGCACATCAACATTTGTGCGAGCTGGTTTTTTTAGACAACCCCGCTAAGCTTTACTAATTAATCAAACTGTTTACATGCGTCAAATTAGTGTTACAGGGAGTGATAACCCAAATATGCCGGCCTATACTAATGAGATAGCGTCCTTAGATAGGTTGTGGGCTAATTGGCAAAAGAAAAAAAGATGGGTTGTTGGCTTCGAAATTACATAATCTCAATTCATAGACATAAGCAAGTTAGCTTAGCTGGATTCGTTAACATAACAAGCTCAAATTAGACTCTATTTGCCTTGCGCAAATCGCGAGTAAGATGTTGTAATATGTGAACATTAAAGTATAGTTATCATATATGTCATACTCTAATAAAAAGTTAACACACAATTTTCTTCACAAATCATAACAATAATTTTTTTACTCCAAAGAGGCACATATTGCACGCCGCAAATGACAACAATATTGATGCTTAACTTATGTTCTTTCTAATTAACGAGCTTGACGAGTTAAACAAGTAACTCATTCACTTGACTCGTTCAATGAGCTCAGATAAAAACTCAGATCGACTCGTTAGCCAACGAGTTTGAGCCGAGAAATGAGCTACTCGTTTAGCTTGCGAGAGTTATAATTCTAGGACAAGGCTTCATCGCTCACGACACGAGTGCCAAGAAAGAACCGGGCAGGGACACTCATGCCTGAGTCTGACAGGTATGTCGTCTACCTGTGCCCCATCCTCGGCTACCAGGGAACCCTTTATGCCAAGGATCATAGGCAGATGTACTATGATTAACAGATCGAAGGCTCCACCGATTTCTTCTTCGACAACGTCATGTATATAGGATAGGGGGCTATGCCCCCCCCCCTCCGGCCACCACCCACACACTTCAATAGTTGGTGTACCCCCTCCCACA
Source organism: Triticum aestivum (assembly GCF_018294505.1). NCBI lineage: Eukaryota > Viridiplantae > Streptophyta > Magnoliopsida > Poales > Poaceae > Triticum > Triticum aestivum. The sequence goes on along the minus strand of NC_057808.1, from coordinate 534,244,355 downwards.
CAAATATTTTTATTTTGCGAGGTACCAACTTCCCTTCTGAAGATTCATCCAAGCTTGACTGGTGTCCTCCAATAACACATCCTGGCTACATGTTGGCTTTTTAATTTTATTTGGCATGTTGGCCTTTGATTCGCCATGTCGAGAAAATAAGAATACTTGCTAGCTTTTTATGTACGCAATGCATGTTTGATGTGGGTATTTTATTTGAAGGGGTTCTTGTTCATAGGTTCGTAATATCTCTCAAAAATATGGAGACACGTAAAAATGAGCATATATAGACATGTGAATACCCCCCTTTATGTCACTAGGAATACTTTGCAAAAGGTCATCTACTTTCACTTTTATAACCATTAGGTCAGTTCTAATTACAGAAAGGTAACCACAAGATACTATGTTGTTTGAGACACCGGGGTTTGATCCTCCTTTTCTAAAAGATCTCGTTTGAGGCATTTCATTGCTACCACATTTAATATCAAGTGGGTTGATCGAAGATTCAGCCGTTGCACGAGGAGCCAAACAATGCGTGCATTTGTTGAACGGTTTTGTCTCAGTATAATACAGTTATGTCCCTTTGCCCCTGCTCTCATTAGTGTAAATACATCATATGCAACTTATTGGATGTATCGATGAGATATAGTAGGCCAATATCTCCATGCACATCCACACGGTAAAACCATTCCTGCGTGGCGTGGCAAGGCCTAGATTGCATTTGCGTGAGGTAATGAGTGAATTTTTTGCGCTCATCGCACCGCTGTTTAAACCGGATAATGTCGGAATTTCTGAGAAAATAACTCTCATATTGACATGTGGGACTCACATTTCTAATTTTAGGGGTTTTATGTAATTAAATAAAATCTAAGGTGGCTTTCAGCAAAAATCCCTTATGCGCGGTGTACAACAAAGGTGTGTGAGACGTATCGCAGGATCGGTTCGCGAAATTTAAGGACTGTATTTGAAGCGGTGTTCTCAACTTTTGGGACTATATTGAAGAATTTGCTTAATTTGAGGATCATTGTGGACATCACCGCCAAGTTTAAGGACCATATAAGCATTTTTCTCCAAAATATACACTACATTGTGAAACGAAGAGCGCAGTGAGCTAATCTGTAAGAAGTCGGTTTCTCCATAATAATTGGAAATTATTAGTTTCTGAACAAACAATGACAAGGCAATCAAGAGGCCTCGCGATGTTGCTTTTGGCGATGGCAGTGTCTACTGGTTAGAGAAGTCATGTTGTAACCATTGGACATTACCTTTGTTTGATCTCGACGAGGATTTGTGGCACGCAGGTCTCATGCCACGTAGTCCCTCGTGCGTGCTCTTATTTTTGGCTTCCGATTTTTAAACTTTTATATCTTTGAAAGAAAAGTCCTAATTAAGTTTTGTTTTCGTATTCGCGTTTCTCGTGAGGACTGACGAGGATTCTCAAATAAGATCCAATTTAAATATATTTGATGAATTATGAAAATGAACGTCAAATTTCAACTCTTAAAACTTAGTACGAGCGACTGATAAAATCATGATATTTGTGCCTGCAACCGAGAAAAAAATGTCTTCAAAATTTATCTATGAAACTTGGTAAAAGAGAGCGAGAAAATCTCAAAGTTCGGATGAAAAATCGTAAGTTTCAATGACTGAAACTCAAAACTTACCGTGCCCTCGTGCGGGATCCAACTACTTCGTGAATCGCAAGATAATCGAGCGGCCGGGCAGGCCTTGGCAGGTGCGTGCCCCTGCAAATTTGTGTCTTTGATCTTACACATCAATGCATCAAAATTTCAAAATGCAAGGCTTTTGCATCTCTCGAGCAAAAAAAAAAGTACGATAGAAAAGTTTCAATAATAAAAAAAGTATACGCCTTTCACTGTTTCACATAGGGCCACTTATTCTTGCAACTTGACAGGCAGTTAACCCAAAAAAAAAGGCACCGATATTTAGGACAAAGAAAACGCCCAAATCTCAAAGCAAAGCATAACCGGAAGTAAACAAACGAGGAAAATAAAAGCCTTTGAAGCATTTTCATGCTAGTGCATGACGTAGACGTCGTATTCGACGGTGGCGTCGCCAGTCTTGAAGTCGAGCCAGTGGGTCCGGGCCTGCGCGTACCCGCGGGCGAAGCGGAAGGCGCCGGTGCCGCCGACGACGGGCATCTCGCGGACGTCGGTGAGCGGGCAGTTGCGTCCGAGCACGGCGAGCGTGCTGCCGTTGTAGGGGCCGGAGGTGAGCACGAGGTTCATGGTCTGCAGGAAGCCCAGCTCCGCCTGGTCCGCCCCCATGTACAGGCCCTGGGCGCGGCCGACGGCCGCCGAGTCGGGCTCCGGGCCCTCGGTCAGCGGGTCGTCCATCACGTTCACCATCCCGAAGAAGGTCCGCGATGACGGGTCGGCCGGACCCACCACCCGCACCGCCGACGGAGACGCGCCGCTCACGGTGTCGTGGAAGAAGAAGTGGAGATGTGTCGGCGCCGCTGGGTCGGCGGACCGGCGATGCCCGTGGGACAAGGTCCTGTGACCGGCCCGGTGCTGCAGCTGGGCTTCGCTCACCGCCGACAGCACCGTGAATAGCACAAGAAGCATCACCGCTCCCTTGGCCATTTCTTGAGCTAGGTGCTTCAGTGAGTGTCTGTGACTTTGTGCGATCTTTCAAGTGTACCTCACCTGTCATTTATAGTGGGATGGAGGGAGTGTAAAGGAACATCAGCGACACGTGGTGGGCTCCAATTGGCGATCCAGAAAGCTGCTCTATGAAGTGGAGTGGACAGTGGTTGGGCAACATGGACAATACTTTGCTTGGCCAGTGGTGATAGGCACCTGACCCGGGGAGCACTATGCAGAGGATCAGCGGTTATGATGTTGCTTGTAGGTTTTAGATTGTGGACTTTGTGGTTTTGGAGGAATGTTGTGAGTGGAGCTGGATCACCGTACTTTTGTTGTCCGTGGTGAAATTAGAGCAACTCCAACGGGCCGACCTAAACGGACGGCGATTTCGTTCGCTTTTTGTCTGTTTGGATCGGCCGCCCGCCCGGCGTCTGCCCTCTTTTAGATTTGGGTCGGCAGCGCGCCCAACGCGCCGACCCATATGTGCGGCGTGGCCGGCTGGCCGCCCAATATTACATTGATTTGCATTCCAAACATAATGTCAAATAACATAGTTTACCGAATAAAATATTATAGTTTTACAAGCCGGATACAAATAAAAATGTTTCACATAGTTTTGCAAACGAATAAAAGAAGATACATATATTGCACTCAAAATAGTCATCATAGCCGACCACCCCCTCTCTAATACGGTTGAAAAAGATGCCTACTCATACGGAAACGACAGCAGATTTTTTGATATTTGAACAACGGGTTTGTTGTATCAAAGTATTCCTTCCAAAGAAGGAAATGCTCGCTCTCTCGGTTGCGATTCAACGCCGGAAGGTGGCCCGGAATGGAGCCACGGAACAACGGCCGCTGGCTGTGGAGGTGGTGATGGACCAACACGGCAGCCAATATCTCCTCCTCGTAGTCGGACGACGAATCGTCGGAGTCGTAAAGGAAATTGCGGAAAAAGAACTCATCGGCGGAGTCCATTTTCATACCTTGGCAAACTGTCTAACAGCTTGCGGGCGTCGAAGAAGGAGACGGCCGGCGAGGGGAGTCGTGGCGCGCACGGACCAGCTAGCTGCCCTACAGACGTCCGACGAGTGGGCCGGCGTCCGACGAGCGTGGCCGGGGCGGCGAGGCGGCTGTGCGGTGGGCGGAGCGGCGGTGGGAAGCAGTTTGCTCCCCGGCGGCAAGACAGCGGTGGTGGGCGACGGGGGGAGTGAGCGGCGTTGTTGGGCGGGTGTGGAGGCGGCGGCAGCTGACAGAGTCGCCGGCAAAAAAGGGCGGCGGCGGCGGCGACGACGAAGGAGGCGGGCGAGGGTTGTTGTTTGGCTGGGGGGTAAGGGGGGAGGCCAATGAGCCACCGACCAGCGGGTCCGGGGAGAGGAGAAGGCGAGCGTGCGCGCGTCCGTCGCGTGTCCGCGCCGACGAAATCCGGCTCAAAAATGGGCCGGGAATGGGTCGCCCGCGGACGAAAAGCGGACGCGCGTCCGTTTGGATCGGTGCGTTGAGCCGACTTTTCTGTCCGCGCCAACCCAAACGGACGGCGGCGGACGAAATGGATCGCCCCATTGGAGTTGCTCTTATGAAGGCAGAAATCAACAACATATGGGAATCCAATTGTACACCTTCACGTTTTTTCGTTTGAAGGATGGGGACATGGGTGCGTACTTGGCACTTTTCGCACGGGATGTTATTCATCCGTAGTGGGGTCAAGTAGACCCCGCCATTCTTCGACGATAATGGAACTTCCACGGATTAGATCGATGATCATGATGTGACCAAAATAAGGGTCATGGCGCACTCTTGGGGTAGGCATTTCTACCATTGTACTGTACTTGGAGTTAGCGACAGTGCATGTTGGAATTGCTGACATTTTTTGCCATGAGACGTAAAAGACGGTCCGCGAGCATCGTTTTTTTAAAGCAAACTGCACGGTTGGTCGCTTGTGCCTAAGATATTCCACAGCATAGAAAATCCAGAAACATGCATGAGATGTAACAATTGTCCTTACCACAATCCACAAACATTTTATTGGATGGAAATTCTATAGTATTTTGTAGACTCTTCACTGAAAAAGGAAAGTATTTCGTAGACAAGGAAGGGTGCATAATGCTGGTCGTCACAGCCTTTGTGGTAGTAGACCGATCCTGACATCCTGTGGTGCTTGGCTTCCACGCCGAGCAACCAGAACTGAAAAACTGAAAAGCACACGTGCATGTCCCGTGGTAGTGGACTTAGGCTAGACACGGTCGTGCTTGCCCAGGTGCACTAGCTAGCTAGTATTCGCAAAAGAAACATGCACTAGCTAGTAGTGTCTCCAATTCAATGGCAGCAAAAGGAAGGGAAATGTGAAACAATCATATCAGTTGCACTCGTGGGTCGTGCTTGCCCAGGTCAGGGTGCACTAGCCAGAGTCTTTTTCTCAAATCCAATCGCACCAAAAAGAAGGAAAATGTGAAACAATCATATCAGTTGCACTCGTGCTTGTGCTATTTCAGGTATGTTCAATATGCCAATGACGAACGAGTTGCTATCTATAACTGGAACGCGTACTAATAGGAAGCTACAAAATCTGGTTATGCATTGTTGATCAAGTAATATTTCTTAACTTCTTAGAGAGACACCTCCGCTGTTCTTTAGCAATTCTATTTACTGAAAGTACTAATTTTAGTAGGTCTAACCATCATGCACACCAAGACTGTGCCGAACTAAGGCTACCCGTAGTGGGTAGTATCATAACTTAGTATCATGCATATGATACTAGTGTATAATACTACCTATGTAATGCATAGTATCATAGATGACCTTATTTATTGACATGCTTGCCACATAGTAGCAAAACATTTATTATGATATGGTATCATGATATGATACTCAACTCTCTTTCTTTCTTCATTTAATTTTATGCCAAGTCATAGAAAATTGCTTGGTTGGCATGCGTGCCTATGTACTTCCATTATGACCAGCCTAAGACACTTATACTTTTTATATAAATAGCAATACATGTTTCGTAGGGAATGTCATTACTGAGACCCATGCACATGATCTCCATAGACAAAGATAAAGCTTAAAACATTTGAGTATTCTCTGATAGTTTCCATGAAAACTAAACTGCACATGTCACTTATATATGTATTTTAGTACTATCATTGCCGATACTCTGCCAAAAAAATGAAACTAAACTAACTACACATATCACTTACAACTGTATTTCACTAATGTCGTCCATATACACCCTCGATTCATTAACTACCAGTCATCATGCATTCAACATGCAGGCAAATCAACTAACGCCAGATAATTTCTATTTCACACATGTCAACATAGTAGTTTTGGCTCTCCGGTACTGCTATGTCCAGGCAAATATGAGACTAATAGTTAATATGATAGTAGCAGTGTAAAGTATGAGACAATAATAGTTTACCTTCTTTTCAATTGGTCATTTTCTGGAAATAGAGATCTTCTGGAGTAAATGTTGCTTGTTGTTTATTTACATACAATCAAAACAGAAAATGGTATTAGAATATTTGCTAATTCAATAAATACAATAAAATTGCCTAATTTTCTAAGGAACTTGTCCCTTTGGTGCTGATGCTTTTATTCGCATTACATAACTCTACAATTACGTAATACAATGTTATAAAGTAAAATATACCCTTCCACACTTCTCAGTTCTGATTTATTGTTCATCATCCACCGACAATTATTTTTATGGAAAGCAAGAGCTCTCTAATTGGTTTAGCATTTTGATTGAATCCTTCCTTTCTTTTTGTGCATAAACACTCTACTTAGATACGTTTGAATTCTCTGTCTTCCTTGAAGAAGGAAAAAACAGTTCGTCCAAATAGATTTAAAGAAGCTGCTTGATCGTTCTCACTAAAAACACTGGAGCTGCTGGATCGGGGCATTCTTATATCTCGCCTAATCCGAGTTGGAGCGACCGCTCACGACAGTGTGTTGCGAATGGACCGGCCCTGGTAGGTTCCATAGGTAATGTTTAATTGAAAAAATAAATCCTGATTTGGAAAAATGTTAACATAACGTAAAACAATTGTTAGCTTAACTAAACCGATTGTTGATAGCATATTAAAAGAAATTTGTGACATTTTAAAATGTTCACGTGTTTCAAAAAATGTGTGTGACTTTACAAAAAAGTTAATCATATATTTGATAAAAATGCTAAACATATATAAAACAAATGTTTCAAACGTATATATGATAAAAATTGATAGCATACCAAAAAATTCTGACATTCTAAAACTTTTGATGCATTTCAAAAAAATGTATGTGAAATTATAAAATACTGTTAATCATGTATTTAGAAAATTTTAAACATATATCAAATACGTAAATGTTTCATATGTATATATGAAAATGTACAATGTTTATGAAAAAATAGACATCAAACACGTATTTGAAAAAATGTTATCATTGTATTTGAAAATTTGATCATGTATTAAAAAATGTGGTTGTTGTATACAAAAAATGTAGACATCAAAACATTAATTATACAAATATTAATTGTGTATTTTGAAATTTTAACATGTATAAATATGGTTTTACATGTACATGTAAAATGTATATAGAAGAATTAGGGAGAATAATACAAACGACACATAAAAAAAGTCTATCAAGATGGTTCTAAAAACAAATAAAAATCATCGATTGCCATAAAGAAAAATACACAGAAAGAAATAAAGAAAAACCAAATAAAACTGAATAAAAAGAAAGAGAAATGAAGCAAAACCATTGAAATAGGAAGAGAAGCAATGAAAAAGAAATAGAGATGAAGAAACCAAAGAAAGAAAGAAAGGAAAAGAAAGAAATAATAATAAAATAATGTAAAACGAGCAAAACCCAAAGGAAAAAAGAAAGAAAATAATAAACCAGCTAAAACAGAGAAGAAAACAACCAGTGAAAAAAAAGAAACATAAGTTATGACAAAGAAAACAGAAAACGGGAGTTCCAAGAATGAAAAAACGAAAATTCAAAGAAGACCAACGGAAAACCCCATAAAAACATAGAAAACGAAAAAAAGAATCGAAAAGGGAAGAAAAAAAACAGGGCAAACCGACCAAACACCATGGCTGGACATGAATGAGAGAAGAAGAAAGCGACTAATATCTGGGGGTTTCACAGAGGGCAAAAGTGAGAAGAAGAAACGTTTAGGAGAGGTGAAATATGACAACACTTTCTTAAACCTGAGCTATGTCTTTTAGTCCGTGAGTATAGCAAGGTTGGGGGCGGTGCCTCTCCTTTGTTGACGTATAAATGCATAGCCCATCTTTCCCCATCATCTTGAGCTTTTGAGTGAACTAGTTAGTGCGTGCGGTTCTACATGGTATTAGAGCCAAGAGAGGTCTTGAGTTCAAGACCCGGCTGACGCAATGCAAACCACTTTTGGTCCACGTTTAGGCGTGAGGGGGCTACACGTGAGGGGGAGTGTTGATGTATAAATGCATAACCCATCTTTCCCCATTAGCTTGAGCTTTCGGGTGAACTGACTAGTGGGTGCAGTTCTTCATCCCCTGCTACACACAGCTCTGCCACTAATGCCGTCATCGACCAGTGTGAGGTTTCACATGTCCTCGGCCAAGACGGCCGGCTCCACCACCTTGTACGCGCCCTTCTTGACGTAGATGGTGTGGCGGTTCGTGCTCCGGCATGGGTGTCCTTTAGGGCATCCAAGCTCGTGGTGTAGTTGCCACTGTCATCCAATGTCACCATTGCGTCAGGCACAACAGACATGCATATGTAGCGGGGGGGAGGGGGGGGGGGGCACCGCCCTAGCCTAGAAGAAATCATTGAGGCTTTTTTAGGGACCTAAATTGAAGTAAATAGTCTTATTTTCCCGTAACCCCACCCCATCTCCAAACTTCCATGCACCGACATTCACATATAGCTCCAAGACTGATATGTAGGTAAGAGAATGAAAAGAACAGTCGATGAAAAATTAAAGGGTTAATTTGATAAGTGCCACTCCAAATTTGGCGATTCTGAGAAATGCCACTGTAATTTCCAAAATTTAAAAAAAGTGCCATTTCATGCCATTTTTTGTGGCATTTTTCGAAGTCTGCAGTGGCGTTTTTCAAAATTTGCAAAAATTACAGTGGCATTTTTCAAAGTTTGAAAATTGCAATGGCATTTTTTATGAATCACCATAATTGAAGTGGCATTTATGTAATACCCAAAAATAAAATGGAAGCAGTAGGATCGGATAGGCTGGTTATTTAGATGAAGAACCATTGTTATGTTAGATCAATGTGCACCTTGTATTGCCAATGATTTTGTTTCGTGGAATACTGAGTTTGGCCGCGCTTGGTTGTACGACAAGCAGTACAAGTATGTACCTCAAATATGTAAGTGTGGTATTGAATTAAGATTCTTACACGGATAGAACGTGTCCTCCCTGGTGTCCCTGGCGCGAACGATATTGCGTTCTAGGAGGCTCATTCGAGTGAACGGCTGCAACAGTAAGCGTTCCCTTAAAAATCACTCACGTGGAGTGTTTGCAGGAACTATCATGTTATAACAAAGAGATTTATCATGCTAAGAAGAAATAATTATGATGTTAATTATAGCAGTTGGAATTCACATACCTTTCAGGATTTGCCATGTTGCAGCAGCGAAAATTGGCATGCGTTTTAGGGATTTGTCATGCTGCGGCAAAGAGAAATGCCAGGCTAAGAAAAGGTGAGTTGCCCACATGTTCACCAATTGCCATGCTACAGCGGGGCGAATTATCATGCCACGTAGATACATTTTCATACATGCTTCCAGTAATTATCATGCTACATCATAGGAAAGTGTCATGCTACACACGGGGTTATTTTCTTAGGAGAGTGTATGAGGGCGAACGTCGCGTCATTCTCTCACGAGGATGCACTGGGAGCGAGCAAGATTGCCACACTCGCCCTTTTGAGACTGGCATCCGGAATTGGACGCACCAAAGGGCGTTCCCTCGAGAAAACACAATAGATTTTTGTTGAATTATTGTTTAACATTTTTTGGCCAAAAAATCTGTTGTTTTTCTCGCAAAAAAAATCTGTTGTTTGACACGGGTTTCAAGCTTTGTTCGTGTTGTGTACAAAAAAGCTTTGTTGTTCAGGAGGCCCTCGTACCCAGCTGCTGCTAGGGTTCCTTCTGCCACCCGTCGGCGCCAACGCCGGTCTACCTCGTCTCCTGTGGCCTTAGGGCCATGGAGGCGGGGTGGATCTCGACCATTGCCGGTGGGAGGGCTTCACTTTCTAGATGCTATTCTGACTTTCTTAGTGCTTGTGTCCTGCTCAGAGAGTTGAGGCGGCGACGGATCTTTCAAGATGGAATAAGTTTCTCCCAGCCTAGCCCCCGTTCAGGTGGTGCTTCTAGCGTCATTTGAGGGCATGTGGAGACTTGCCTCCGGCGGATCTCGTGGGATTCGGTCGGCATTTGTCTTCAGTGGATCTACATGGATCCGGTCTTTGTTCGTGTGTGGATCCTTCCAATCTAAGCATCTTTTCAACGGCGGTGGTTGCTGTTCTGATGCGCTGGTCCTATAGGGACTTAGCATGACGACTTCCTGACTGTCCATCACAACAAGTTTTGCCCGGCTCTAGAGAGGGAGGTGCGATGACGGCGGTGCCCCTTCGGCTTACTTCAGTGCTTGTAGTCGTCGCTAGGTGGTCTACGAATCTGGGTGTAATTTTTATTATTTCTGGTATCCTTTGTACTACCATGATCGATGATGAATATATTGGAAGTTTTCTCACCAAAAAAAATGCTTTGTTCATGTTTAACCACGAATATAAGGCAGGCTTCCCCCGTGCTGCTAGCTCTTGCCTATTGAGGGCACAAGGCGAATATTACCTGGACCAGGCCTGAGCCTGACTCTCTCCTTCCTCTTCTGACCTTTCCTTTCCACGCGTCGTCCCTCGTCCGCGTATATATACCCGGGATGTCGCCTCCGCCCTAGCACACACCAAAACCATCGCATCATATTGCGCCGGCTGATTCGTGTAGTGCCAGCTTAGCTAGAGCCAAGAACGCGAGTAGCTAGGTCGACTGCTCGATCGGGTAGCTGCAGCCATGGTGCTCTCCCGTGGCGCCTCAGACACCGACGTGTCGGTGCACTCCTCGTTCGCCTCTCGCGCTATGTCCGGTCGTCTCTCCCGAGGTATGTGCATGCATGCGTGCCCTGTTGTTCTTCTTGCTCGATGCTCTCATCTCGTGGTCTGTTCTTACTAATCGACCGGCTGGTGGACAGGTACCGTATGCCGGAGAAGTCGATCCCCAAGGAGGCGGCGTACCAGATCATCAACGACGAACTGATGCTCGACGGCAACCCGCGGCTGAACCTGGCGTCGTTCGTGACGACGTGGATGGAGCCCGAGTGCGACAAGCTCATCATGGCCTCCATCAACAAGAACTACGTGCACATGGACGAGTACCCCGTCACCACCGAGCTCCAGGCACGTATTATTCCATTTTTTATTGTATAGTTTGTATTGACGTTTTTGCATCCTTGTGCGGCATTGCATTGCATCGCAGAACCGGTGCGTGAACATGATCGCGCATCTCTTCCACGCGCCGCTGGGCGAGTCGGAGACGGCCGTGGGCGTGGGCACGGTGGGGTCGTCGGAGGCCATCATGCTGGCGGGGCTGGCCTTCAAGAAGCGGTGGCAGAACAGGCGCAAGGCCGAGGGCAAGCCATTCGACAAGCCCAACATCGTCACAGGCGCCAACGTCCAAGTAACTCTTAGCTCACGAATTCATGAAACTGAGAGCCCAGAATTCCTCTCCTTTGAGGTGTAAGTTGAAATTTACGTTGCGATGCTCTTGTACCTAGGTCTGCTGGGAGAAGTTCGCCAGATACTTTGAGGTGGAGCTAAGGAGGTGAAGCTGCGGGAGGGGTACTACGTGATGGACCCCGAGCAGGCGGTGGAGATGGTCGACGAGAACACCATCTGCGTGGCGGCGATCCTAGGCTCCACGCTCAACGGCGAGTTCGAGGACGTGAAGCGCATCAACGACCTGCTCGAAGAGAAGAACAAGGAGACAGGGTGGGAGACGGCGATCCACGTGGACGCGGCGAGCGGCGGCTTCATCGCGCCGTTCCTGTACCCGGAGCTGGAGTGGGACTTCCGGCTGCCGTGGGTGAAGAGCATCAACGTCAGCGGCCACAAGTACGGCCTCGTCTACCCCGGCATCGGCTGGTGCGTCTGGCGCACCAAGGAGGACCTGCCGGACGACCTCGTCTTCCACATCAACTACCTCGGCACCGACCAGCCCACCTTCACGCTCAACTTCTCCAAGGGCTCCAGCCAGGTCATCGCGCAGTACTACCAGCTCATCCGCCACGGCTTCGAGGTAACTATAGCTAGCTCATGACAAGGAGTCGCGCGCAGTTCAAACATCCATCGATCATACCGAGGAGATTTGTCAAATTATACGATGGATGCAGGGGCACAAGAACATCATGGAGAACTGCCAGGAGAATGCCATGGTGATCAAGGAGGGCCTGGAGAAGACGGGCCGCTTCAACATCGTGTCCAAGGACCAAGGCGTGCCACTGGTGGCCTTCTCCCTCAAGGACCACACCCGCCACGACGAGTTTGAGGTCTCCGACATGCTGCGCCGCTTCGGCTGGATCGTGCCGGCGTACACCATGCCCGCCGACGCGCAGCACGTCACAGTGCTCCGCGTCGTTATCCGGGAGGAGTTCAGCCGCACCCTCGCCGAGCGCCTGGTCCTCGACATCGACACCGTCATGAACCAGCTCGACGCGCTCCCGTCCAACGACGTCTGCAGTAATAAGCAGTGACGGTTAAGAGTCTCCAGAATCCAAATGATGGTCATGATTCGAGTAAAAGCTATGATTGTACTGGTTGTTTTAGGCAGATTGTAACCAAACTTTTGCTGTGGCTTTTATGACTTGGACAGTTTGCATGGCAGTGATAGTAGTATTTCTGTTAAAGCGATAAAGGTTTTACAAAGTAAACCATGGTGGTGTTGTGTTCTCTCTCTTGTTTATGTCGACAGCGAGCCACTTAAATTGCATTCGGATGAAAGTAGAAAACGAAGTATTTTTTATTTTTCTGCAAAAGTCCGTTTGTTTTTGTTCGGCCCATCCTAGCCCATGAATCCAAATGACCGTCCAAAACACTCTTATTATGGGACGGAGGTGGGACCTCCTATTGGGCGCCTTCAGCGCCGCACAAGGGAAGTGGCGCCCGAAGCAGCGGCTTCACGGGCCGGCCCACGATCGCAGAAGGCGCGACGCGGAAAAAGACAGTAAAAAATAGCATGCAACTGGGAATCGATCTCGCGCCATCAATCTTCCACACGGACAGCAGAACCACTGCACCAACTAACTACTAGTGAATATTAGCAGCGAGAAATATTTTAAGAATAGAAATGTATACGCGCTATTTATTGCGTATTACACTGTAGCGTTTGTTTTTTCTTGTTATTTGAAAACATGTTCACATATTACAGTTGACGTTCATGAGCACGCAAAAAAGGTTCACATATTCAAAAAATAGTTCGCCAAATCAGAAAAGTTCACGAATTCAAAAAAAGTTCATCGAATTTGGAAAAATTTCATCTAAATTGAACAAAGTTCATCGATTTTGGAAAAAAGTTCATTGATTTTGAAAAAAGTTCATCAATTTGAAAAAAAGTTCATTGATTTTGAAAAAAGTTCATCGAGTTTCAAAAAAAGTTCAAAGTTTTTAAGAAAAGGTTCAAATTTTGTAAAAAGCTCATCAAATTTGAAAAATAAGTTCCTTGATTTTGAAAAAGGTTCATCAATTTGAAAAAAAGTTCAGGAGTTTCGAAAAAATTAGTTCATGGATTTAGATAAGAAGTTCATCTATTTGAAGAAAAAAGTTCACCGAAATTGAAAAAAGCTCGTCGAATTTCAAAAATGTTCGTCGGATTTCAAAAAAAGTTTGTTGATTCGGGAAAAAGAGTTCACGAATTTAAATAAAAAGTTCACGGATCTCAAAAAAGCACGCAGTAAAAAAACAAAAAAAGATGAGAAAAAAGAAAACAGAATAAACCGAAGTATAGAACGAATAAAAGCAATAAAACGAACAAGCCTTGCACCAGCGAGTGGATGGCCTGGTGCCTATAGCCGAGCGCTCCAAACGAATAGGCTGCGAGTTCGAACACCCGTGACAGCACTTTTTTTTTGACGTTTACAAAACAGGAAGGAGAAATATAGAATGGGCCGGCCCATCTTGAACTGCTGCAGGCGCCCGTTTGCAAATTGCACTGTAACGGGCGCCTGCAGCGCTAAATAGGAAATGCCGACGGAGGTAGCATTACCATAGGTGTCTGTTGGTATGTAGTCCTAAATATTCTTGAAACGGGAGTTTTGCCAAAAGAAATACGGGAATATTCTTAATGAAATACGTCCTCTGAAATTCAGTCCAGTGATTCGTGCACGAGTCTGCGCTAGAAAATCTTTATACCTTTTATAAAACAAAGTATAAGTATGTGCACACATATTAAAAATAGTAAGTGCACGCATGAAAACGAAAATCTTTTTTGAACCTAGTACAATTGAAGTCACTCACATACGGGAGCATACACTCAACCCTATGAATGTATACACGCACACCCTACTCCTATGAGCACATCCGGGAGCCGGCATAACATCTTGATATTTTACGATGTCACACAGGTGCTCGCAGCCGACGGGAACGTCTCCTTCGAGTGCACATTGCCGGAAGCCTAAAATAAATTCAGGAATAATGCGAGCGTCTAGGGTTTGAACCCTAGTGGGTTGGGATTTGTCCTCCTAAACCACACCGTTCGCCAAACGAAAAATGTTCGGCAAGAGTGATGTGCACCGGATCGCTAATTTTTGGGAGGTTGTTCATGCATGCAAGTACGGATAACTAACGAAAGTACATCCAATAACCAGCAACTCTCTAAGACAGATGCACACTCAGGAGTGTGAAAGAGGAGTCCTATATATAGACACACATGCTTCCATGGCAGAAAAGCGAGCCCTTTGGTTCATAAATCATGCCATCGTTTGCTATGTGGCAATCTTCCTGTAGGTTGCCATTCATGTGTTATGTTTGATATCTATGCTCAAATTTGTTCTTTTCATGTTCGTCCACCGCAACTTCAACATATTGGAGCCATCGACCGAGCCGTCATTGTCAAATGCATGCTTTGAACTGTGGTGAAATGCACAATGTCTTCTACAAATTTGGCATGTGAAATGCATGCTTGTAATTCAACGACATCAATGTGTTATGTATACATGTATATGCATGTTTTGAAATTTGGATTCATCTAAAATGTGTTACATAAAAACATTTATTATTCAATGCATAGTACTTATATTCATATATGTATCAAATCTGCGCATAATACTTCTTATATTCATATATGTATCAAATGTGCAACACTGCCACTATAGCAAAAAACGCTGTATTGTTATTTGCCCTGCACAACATATTAGTAGAACTAGGTAATTTCCCTGCGCGTTGCCGCAGGAATATAAAGATTAATTACAGATGACTTATATATGAAGGAAAAGATATAAATCAAAAGGTCCTAATTTTAACATATAAATATACCATACTTGCATTCTGTGTAAATCAGGTTATTTCACAACCTTTAGTAAGTAAATTAATTAAATAATTATCTTAGCTACTACATATGTCCAGTTACAAAAATAAACATATTGGTATGGTTTGCATGGGCTGAAAAAAAATTAGTGCATGTTGAAGTGGGATGCTTGCATGTTGAGAGAATTAGTGATAATGGAATAAGGTTTGCATGGGCTGAAAAATATTGTTAGTGGATGCTGACATGGCACACTTGGTGAGGTGGATGGTTTGCATGTTGAGAGAATTAGAAGTAGTGGGGATCAACTATTTAGGTATTATAGATGTGTGGTATCCTGCACGCTACCAACATACTAATAAACTAGAAGCGTGCGACGCTTGCACACACTATAAGTTCTCTGTATCATCAGCCGAGTGCGAAATTCCCAGCGCCACACGTTCTCTGTATCATCAGCCGCGTGTGACTCCAGGGAACACCACCAGTGTTGGATATGCTGGCAGCGTTCGATTGCAACACGCCACCCGTTAGGAACATACTAGCCGTGTGTGGCCACACGCTGCTAGTAATACCTTACCAGCGGCGTCGTACTCGCGACGTGCCACCCGAACGCGGCTATTATGCAATGTCGCATGTGGCTAGTAACAGGGTCTTGTACTTGTGCGAGGACATACATGCCATGTATGACTAAGGTATGTCGCCACTTTAGAGCTGTCTTGAAGAACAGGAAAGAAAATCCTAGTGCCTCGGCCATTAACACCCCACCCCCCCCAAGTCGTCATGGTTTTGTATTGTCCTTTGAGTGGCAGATGTGCCACAATGCTACACATTTGGAACACCATGCTCGTGTTGCCGAAGATGAAATCCGCGATGCCTTTGACCGGACACTCATGGTATAGCTACCAGTGATGCTTGGCATAAAAACTATCCAGGTAGCTAAGGATGGCACACTCAGCACACCAGTAGATGATGGACCTGCCCGACTCAGAAAGTACAGCGCCACCACTGGCGCTTGGCGGCTCCTACCGTGTTCTCGACAGTCATTTCGTGGGCGATAAACCCTTGACATAGGACGGCTACCATTGACCGAATGAGCACACAAGTTAAGTTACAGTACATGTTAGCATGTATAAGTACATATATTGTCACATGCATGATCGAAAAGCATTGCATGAAAACAAAGGAGCACACAAGAATATTTGTTTCATTCATGAACGTAGACGTAAGCTAGCATTCGCGCATGCAAGCATGAAAACGAGCAACACAATTGACACGTGTATGGTATACTTTACTTACTCAGCGTGCTGGTTTGATCCACATGGTAGCCCTCGTTGTCACTCCGGTCGCCGAGATGAAGGTCACATCGAGGATGGGGGGGGGGGGGGGGGGGGCGATGCCCCTCTAAGCTCTACATAGCTTTGATACTGATGTCGTTGCTGGCCAACATCTCGTTCCATATGTCCTCGGCAACGATGATGGGCTCCGCAACCTTGTACACTCCGCTCTTGATGTAGACCGTGTGACGGTTTGTGTTGTGGCACGGGGCATCCTTGAGAGCATCGGCGATATGGTGGTGTAGTTCCCACTAACGTCCAATGTGACCACTGTGCCGCAGCATCTGCAAATGCCACCTTGAATTCCATTGCTTTGCCAATTGAACCAACTATGCAAGCTAGGAAATGAGTTTGGAAGGACCTCTATTTGATGTTGTTGTTTTGTGAATTCAACACGTACTATATATATTAGAGACTAACAAAAGCTTAGTTGTGCCGATTTTTTTATGTCGCGTCTATTGTGTAGTTTTTTAGTCATTTTATTATTCTTGGTGTTTGTTGTACCATGTGTGCTACGATGTTTGTTTTTATAGACATTGATGGCTTGATTGGTCCTCATATTTTCACTGGACATGTAATTTATTGTGACTATAGAGGTGGTAGGTGTTTGTGGCTATAAGTTCCTACACATATGATATTAATTATCAATTGGTAGCCCGAGTGTGAGACAGTGATGCGAGTGTATATGTGACACATGACCAAGAGAAATCTACACGCATGGCACACCACCAACAACGGACACCATCTTAGAACTCAGACCCACATGTCTAATCCAGTACGATGCACCCTTAAAACCCTTGAAGTATGGAAGTGCCCAAATTTGGTGACAGGACAAATCAGGTTGCCCCCTACCGTGAAAACATTAACTTTAGGATTGTGCGGTGAAGCTGAACAACCACTAGTTCATTCAATGGAAGGTCTTAATTCGTTGGAACAGTTATTTTTAGATGGTTGCACACTATCAGTTTTCCCTTCAGAAGTGTTCGCATGTTTGGCAGGGTTAACTAATATGATGTTCGGCAGCTGTGCAATTACATCTCTTCCCTCAACTAAAACCTTTGCAAGATTGACAAATCTTAAAAAAGTATCAATATGGGATTGCCAAGAGCTAGTTTCAATCAATGTGATCCACATGAGTCCATCACTAATTTCACTGCAAATCCATGGATGCAGCAAGATTACTACAGACCCCTCTGTTGAGTGGGTACATGACCCTGCTAGTTTTTCTAGCCTGGATGAGCTTGATATTGACAATTCGTCCCTCTTGCTTAGCGAGCCATTACAAAGCATCTCGTGTGTCAAGAAACTTAGAATTGTTGGTGGTCCTGAACTAGTACACTTACCTGAGGAGTGGTTAATGCTAAATGAGGCACTTAAAGAACTACAAGTGTCTAATGCTTCTCACCTGATATGCCTGCCCCCACAAGCTAGTGGCCCGTCTGAACTCTATTGAATCCTTCGATATATCCAATACGAAATTGATCCAGAGTTTGCCTGAATGCCTACTTTGTTGATGACTCTGCGATTAAAAAATTGCCACTCTAATCTCAAGAAGAGATGCCAAAAGAATAAGGGGCTTGATTGGGTTAATATTACTATAATGTACTTCCTCTGTTCGTAAATATAAGTCTTTTTAGAGATTTCAATATGGACTGCATAAGGATGTATATAGAGCTAGTAATTTAGATTATAGATTCACTCATTTTGCTCGATATGTGGTCCATATTGGAATCTCTAAAAAGATTTATATTTAGGAATGGAGGGAGTAGATATTAGCTAAGAGGTACCCAAAGGTGCCCAATGGGCTAGAAGAGCCACCACAGGCCCAGGAAGCCTTTTCATGCAGCTGAGTAACATCCAACTCGGCCCATTATAATGGACAGATCATGGCTCCCAACCAGCATGATCAACTTGTCCCTGGCCCAAATCTTGAGGCAATCACCCAGCAGGCAGAAACCCATCTCAGAGACACTCATGAAGATCCCATGATATCAGAATTCCTATCCAATGTTCAGAAACAAGCCTCTACAGCGCACTTAGACTCATCATAAAGAAATCAAGTCATGACAATTGAAGAGACATACAAATCTGATAAGGTGGAAAACATAGTGAGGGAGTCCTGGATTAGGGGGTCCTCGGATAGCCGGACTATATACTTTAGCCGGACTGTTGGACTATGAAGATACAAGATTGAAGACTTCGTCCCGTGTCCGGATGGGACTCTCCTTGGCGTGGAAGGCAAGCTTGGCCATACGGATATGTAGATCTCCTCCATTGTAACCGACTCTGTGTAACCCTAGCCCCCTCCGGTGTCTATATAAACCGGAGGGTTTAGTCCGTAGGACAAGAACAACAATCATACCACAGGCTAGCTTCTAGGGTTTAGCCTCTATGATCTCGTGGTAGATCAACTCTTGTAATACTCATATCATCAAGATCAATCAAGCAGGAAGTAGGGTATTACCTCCATCGAGAGGGCCCGAACCTGGGTAAACATCGTGTCCCCCGCCTCCTGTTACCATCCGCCTTAGACGCACAGTTCGGGACCCCCTACCCGAGATCCGCCGGTTTTGACACCGACATTGGTGCTTTCATTGAGAGTTCCACTGTGTCGTCATCATAAGGCTTGATGGCTCGTCTTGTTGTCAAGGACAACATCACTTCCGGGGGAGCCCTGGCTGTAGGCCAAACTCTCCGATTAGGCGACTTCATCATGACCGCCCGTTCGGCCGCTGCGCCGACGATGACCTCTCGGGTCATCAAAAACCGCCTCCGCATCGGCTCGGGACTCGCCGAGCAGATGGATCCAATGGAGCTCTCCTCCTTGAACGAGCTCTTGGATCACATCGCCGCTTTGGGAGTCGCTACGGACTATGATCGGATTGGCCTTAAACCCGACCAAAGGGAGATTAACTCTCCGCCGGTCACCCATTAGATAGCGGTGGTGGAGGAGCAACTCAGCAATTCTTCCTCCATCTTGAGGACGAACTATGTCCAGATTCCTGAGCTCTCCGAGCCGGATACCCGTCTACGGGAGGACATGGCCCAAGCCTTGAACCTAGAATCAGACAGCGGGCCAGACCTAGCGGGCAACATCCCGGAGCCCGAGCTTCCAAGATCGGAAACTCCTGCGCCCCTGGGTCTCAGATCGGGTCAGGGTTCGGACCTAAATCTACCCACCCACCCAGATATAAGTGATCTTTCCCGCATTAGACAAGAGCCCCAAGAGACAGTACACCACTATTGGGCCAGATTCCTCCTTATAATGAGCAAGGTTAAGGACTGTTGCGAGGAAGACACAATTTCATTCTTTTGCAAAAATTGCACGGACAGGGGAATCCTCAACACCATAAGTCGCCGTGACATAGCACACTTCGCTCACTTAGCGGCCATAGTACGGAAATATTGTGCGATGGAAAGCGCCTGGAAAACCCAAATAAATTTTTGGGATCCTCCGGCTCTGACAAAACCCCCAGTCCAAACTAAAAGGGTGCACTCTCATAAGTCACTCGATCCAATTACAAAGAAGCACCCACTACAGGGCGTGGAACCGTATTGGAGGGATGGCTTAATGGGCCATGCAAAATTCACAGTACAGCGGATACCATGCCAACGCACAGCCTTAGAGCATGTTGGGTACTCCGGCAGGTGGCCAAGAGTGGTGAGGATCTCCTCATCAACAATACCGCAGAGCACCATCCCGTGGAGAACAACAATACAGTATTGACAGTCTTCGAGACCTTCGCCTCAAATAATAGGCGTAAGCGAGCACTCCGCAGCCTTGCCGAAGTCTGCCACGTGGCAGCAATAAATCTATGGAGCAATACGGCTATCACCTTCAATGCTAGTGACGAACCTAAATTCCGAACAGCCTGAGCACCAGCCGCCTTGGTCCTTAGTCCAATTGTGGACGGCTTCCGGCTTACTAAAGTGCTCATGGACGACAGCAGCGGATTAAACCTCATCTATGAGGAGACTTCGAAAAATGGAAATAGACAGAAGCTGCATTGAGCAAAGCAGCACGACCTTCAGAGGAATCATCCCTAGTCGGGAGGCACGATGTGCTGGGAAAATCACACTAGATGTGGTATTCGGCACGCCGGAGAATTATAGGTCCGAAGAAATCACATTCCAAGTGGCCCCGTTCAATAGCGGATACCACGCCCTTCTAGGGCGGGAGGCATTCACGATCTTCCAAGCTATACCCCATTACGGGTACATGAAGCTCAAAATGCCCGGGCCCAATGGAATCATCACTCTAACTAGTGATCCGGACATAGCACTCCGCGCCGAAAATAAAACAGCCGCACTGGCCCTCGAGGCGTTATCCGAAGCCCTCGCGGCCGAGGAATTAACTGCGCTGCGCTCCACAGTGGACAGGGACGACGTGATACTTGACAAAAGATCCAAGTCCACCTCTTTTAAACCAGCGGATGAAATAGTCAAATTCCAAGTCCATCCAACGGACCCTACAAAAACAGCATCCATCGGGGCACAGTTAAACCCCACAGTAGACGCTGCGCTACGGGAGTTCTTGCGCGCGAATTGGGACATCTTCGCCTGGCATCCTTCAGACATGCCAGGAATCCCACGCAGGCTGGCCGAGCATAGCCTTAACATCCTAAAGGGATTCAAGCCGGTCAAGCAAACTCTTCGGCGCTTCTCTGAGCCTAAGCGACAAGCCATGGGAGAGGAGCTAGCCAAGTTACTGGAGGCCGGATTCATTCGAGAAATAAAACATCCGGACTGGCTAGCAAACCTGGTGATGGTACCAAAGAAGGACAAATCCTGGCGCCTATGCGTCGACTTCAAGGACCTTAATAAGGCTTGCCCAAAGGATCCCTTCCCCCTCCCTCGCATCGATCAAATTATCGACGCTACCGCAGGACACGACTCATTGTGTTTCCTCGACGCATACTCCGGATACCATCAAATTAAGATGGCGGAGTCCGATCAAGCCGCAACGGCATTTATCACTCCATACGGCCCCTTCTGTTTTAACACCATGCCTTTCGGGCTCAAAAACGCCGGTGCAACCTATCAACGCATGATTCAGACATGCTTGGAGACACAGATTGGCAAAACAGTGGAGGCATACGTAGACGATGTGGTCATTAAAACCAGACACGTCGAATCCTTAATAGACGACTTGAGGCTCACGTTCGACAATCTCCGAACATACGACATTAAGCTCAATCTGGAAAAATGCGTCTTCGGCGTGCCCGCCGGAAAGCTCTTAGGCTTCATCGTCTCCAACAGAGGAATCGAAGCAAATCCGGCTAAAATCCGAGATCTATTACAGTTGGCCATCCCAACAGACCTCAAGCAAATCTAGAAACTAACTGGATGCGTGGCTGCCTTAAGCCGCTTCATCTCCCGATTAGGAGAAAAGGCACTGCCTCTTTATCGCCTTCTTCGACGCACCAAACACTTCGAGTGGACGGATGCGGCCACGGCCGGATTAGAAGAAATAAAAGCCGTTTTGGCCACAAACCCAATCTTGGGCGCACCTAACATCAGTGAACCAATCCTGCTATATATAGCGGCAACACACCAAGTTGTAAGTGCAGTGCTCGTCGTCGAACGAGGGATGGACGGACATAAGTTCCCGCTTCAAAAGCCGGTATACTATGTATCCACTGTTCTCACTCCATGCAAATCACGGTACCCACATTATCAAAAGATAGCATACGCGGTCTTCATGGCATCCCGGAAATTACGACACTACTTTCAAGAGTGTTCAATTATGGTGGCCTCTGAAGTACCACTCAACGACATAATAAACAACTGCGAGGCTACGGGCCGGATTGCTAAATGGGCTATTGAGCTCCTCCCGTTCGACATAATATACAAACCACGGCGAGCCATTAAGTCACAAGTACTGGCTGATTTCGTCGCCGAATGGACAGAAGCCGAACTCCCTAAAGAGTACGGTGCGTACTCCAATTGGATTACACACTTTGACGGCTCTAGAATGCTGGCTGGTCTGGGGGCTGGCGTCGTCCTGACATCCCCCACCGGAGATACAGTTCAATACGTACTCCAAATACTATACACAGACTCCAACAACGCAGCAGAATATGAGGCCCTGTTACATGGTCTCCGGATGGCAGTCTCCATGGGCATTCAACGCCTGGAGGTGCGTGGGGACTCGAACCTCGCAATATCTCAAATAAATGGAGACTTTGATGCCAAGGATCCAAAAAATGGCGGCTTATCGCAACGCCGTCCTCAAAATGTCAGCTCGGTTCGAGGGGCTTGAATTCCACCATGTGGCCCGAGAAAACAATCAGGCGGCGGATATCCTCGCCCGCATCGGCGCTAAGTGCGACCCCGTACCACCTAATATCTTCTTGGAAAGGCTGTTTAAGCCATCCGTGGTATGGGAAGGAGAGACCGGTAACAATAGTCCGGACCCGGCCACAACACCAGATACCAAACACTCTGACATAATCGGAGGCTCTGCCACCGAAATAACACCTTCCTCCCACGTGATAATGGCTGTCATCGCCCCGTGGACAGAACCATTCCTGGCCTACCTAACTCAGCAGGAACTACCCGAGGACCCAAACGAGGCGCGCTGCATTGTGCGGCAGTCTAAAGCCTACAAGGTCCACGAGGGAGAGCTTTATAAGAAAAGCGCTACCGGAGTCCTTCAAAGGTGCATCTCAGAAGAGGAAGGACGGAAACTCTTGGTAGAAATTCATGCTGGACTTGGCGGCCACCACGCCGCAGCCCCTTGTAAGCAAGGCCTTCCGTACAGGTTTCTACTGGCCGACGGTCCGAGCAGACGCACAGGACCTCGTTCAACGTTGCGTCGGTTGCCAGCTCTTTGCAAAACAAAGCCATATGCCGCCTACCGCTCTCCAAACAATCCCCATCACTTGGCCCTTTGCGGTCTGGGGGCTTGATATGGTCGGACCCCTTAAAGGGGGAAGCCATAAGAAAAAATACCTATTGGTCATGGTGGACAAATTCACCAAATGGATATAAGCCAAACCAGTTAAAACGGCCGAATCCGGACCAGTGATAGACTTCATATCCGGGGTTGTACACCGTTATGGCGTCCCTCACAGCATCATCACCGATAACGGCTCGAACTTTACAGCTGACGAGGTAAAACTTTGGTGCAGCAACATGGGCATCAAGCTCGATTATGCTTCTGTCTATCACCCGCAAACTAACGGTCAAGTCGAGCGAGCAAATGGTCTTATCATGAGCGGCATTAAACCCAGATTAGTGCGATCCTTGAAGGAATCCGATACGCACTGGGTAGAGGAGCTCGACTCCGTACTATGGGGGCTGCGGACCACGCCGAATCGCACTACCGGATACACACCGTTTTTTATGGTGTACGGCGCAGAGGCGGTACTGCCCTGCGACATAATTCATGACTCACCTCGAGTGCGCATGTATGAAGAGAAAGAAGCCGAGCTTGATCGGCAGGACAGTTTGGACGCCCTGGAGGAGGAGCGTGACGTGGCAAAAGCCCGTTCCGCATTCTATCAGCAACAGGCTCGAAGGTATCAAAGCAGAGAAGTACGGGCCAAAACTTATAACGTTGGCGAACTCGTTCTACGCCTACCGGAGAAGAAAAAGAACAAGCTCAAGCCCAAATGGGAAGGTCCCTTCGTTATTGACCAAGTTTTGACCGGTGGAGCGTACCGTCTGCGGGATGCATCGGACAATCGACTCGAGCCAAACCCATGGAACACAGCCAGACTCCGAAGGTTCTACGCCTAGTGCCGGACTCGGTGTTCGTCTCCTTACCTCTGTCAATTTTTTATATATTCGTTATCTGTCTTTTCTTTCTTTCTCTCCTTCTTCCCCTTCCTTTTTCTTCAAGGCCTTCAAAGGCTAAAATGTGTCTTGACTACACAATCTTGACGCGCTAGCTGCGCTCATGATACCTGGGGGCTTCTTATACAGAAGCTTAATATAGCTACGTTCTGGGCTCTAGGCCCCACACATGTGTTACTTTTCACATGTACCTTTTTTCGCCACTATATGCATCGATATGACTTAAGTTTTGGCCAAGCTGGGTTGTCTGGCTCTTGTGTTTATGCCCTACGTTCCCATTAATTCGGCTAGGGCATAAGGGGAGCACCTCTGTGATTATTACTGCCGGGTCAGCCGGATGTGTACCTCAGACTGGGTGAAGCCGAAAGCTAGCGTTCTTAAGGGAATATTCGGACGGTGAACAAAAGACGATTTCTATTTATTGTGCTACACGCCCCCAGAAGTTTATATCCTGCGTCTCTTTTTGCAGCTCGGACATGCACATTAGGGCATGCGTACCCAGGGAAAGGAACCCTTAACGGAACTATTCTCCCTGGAAGATGTTTCTTACTATCCATGTAATATAACATAGCTAGTTGGGTACTTGTCTGTTCAAGCACTAATGACCCCTACGCCTGGTTTCCACGCGTACCCCGGTTTTTACATAACTGAGCGGGTATTCGGATACACTCCGGACTGTCGGGTCCAGAGGTCGAAGCGAAAAGGTCCGCCATGACAAATGATTTACAATCCAGCTAGAGACAATACATGTCACTTGAAGTACACAGTCACTTAGACTGACTAAATTCTTCTTCTATACCATCCAACAGGCTGTCTAGCCTACAATCCTGTTGGGAATACTTTGCGGCTAATTCTACTTGGTCATACACCAAACTGACGGGGATCTCTTTCCCATCAGACCCCACAGGTCCGACCTCGGCCATGTGGTTCGGGTCAGCCTTGGTATATCGCGTCTTCACCATGGCCCAGGCTTCCCTCGCACCTTGTCGGCAGGCTGATATCTTCCATAATCGGAAGCGCCGCCGCGCTCCCTTGAGCTTCTCTACAAGCTCCCCCATGCCTTCTGGCAGGGAGGCGGATGTCCACAAGGCTTGGGCAATGCCCTGCATCACCCGCCGAAATTGTTCGTGCAGTTGAGAGAGCTCTGGCAGAAGATCACCCGCAGACCCGGGCATCTCCTCCGCGGGACGACCCGTCAGCATACCTGCAGACATAACTCTGTTAGCCTGTTTATTCGCCGAACTCTTTAAAAGTTCGTTCAAGCACTTACTGAAAATGCCGCGTCGAAGCCTCTTATTCTCCTTTACGGAGTCAACAAGCTGGGCTCGAACATCTTTCAGTTCCACGCCCAGCTGGATATTGGCGTCTTGGAGATAGTTTTTCTCCCGCCTAACCCGTGTAAGCACGCGCTCGCCAGCCTTTAGCTGTCGGTTAGCATGTTGCTCATCCCCTCGCACGACCTCCGGATTCACTCCGGAGTCATCTGCAGAATCTATTGTTAGATCTGCATGCGTGCCGCATACTACCTGGTACCTGTCATTCTTTGCAAAAGAAATAAGTGTTACCAGATGGGGCCTTCTCGGACTCCTTTACTGCAGCAATTGCGGCCTGAAGCTGGGCTTTGCACTCCTCCAGCTCTTGAGACAACCGGGTATTTTTCTCCGTAAGAACCTATGCAAACAATGATCCTTAAATCAGTCGTGCCAACTGTTTCAAGTCTCAGGGGCTACTGATATACATAATTATTATATTTTCTTACCCGTATATCCTTTACATACTGGTCCGTGGCTCTGGCAAGACCATTTTGAGCAGCTCGGGTGTACGCGTCTCCTGAGTTGAAGGCATCGAACGCCTCTTGGGAGAAACAAGCGTCACGGAGTACGGCCCGGCGACGCCTGTGATTCATGGCGCTCTCCACTTCGGAATTTGTAGCGGATAGCCTATCCGCATCCTCTATAGGAGGAACATCCGGCGTTCGCCCCATGTTAGTGTCCGCCTCTATGTCCGGCTCTGGAGCTCGACTGGTGGAGGTGTGACCGGCAACCTCTCCGGATATGGTCCGGCAAGCGTTTTTCTTCCTAGGGAAACATGGGCGTTATTATGTTTTAAAAGACGACCACCACGGAGTGGGGTTCTCTTTCATACCTCTGCAACGGCGTCTCAGTCCTGACCGCCTTCCTTTTAAGCCTACCCGGCTTCGGTGCCCCTTGTTGGCGAGTCACTGCGGGTTCGGCATGGCGTCCCGAGGGCCTTCCCTGGAAAACATCATATGTGTGCGGTAGGTGAAGTGCAGAAAAAGGGATCCTTCTTGGAAGTTTGGACTCCGGTCTTACTTACATGCAATGCAGGGAGTAGTCCCGGATAATCGGCTATGATGGCCACCATGGCACCGTCACAGCTTAATTGATAGAACTTCCTGTCAATAAGCTCCACAAATGTGTCCGGATCTTCTTCAAGTCCTGGGTCGAGGGCCCGGTCAGGGTCCTCCGGTTGTGGAGGCGGGCTGTGGACCTCCCTTACAGCTTTTCACAGTTCCAGCTATGAAACGGCAAGGTAAATACTTATGATGAAGAATGCGGGAAGGTTGGGAGTAAAAAGTGGCAGCTCACCCAACTTGGAGGGTTGTACATGGAGAATCCATCCCGTGGCTTAATGCGGATGAACTCCTCTTCCTCTCCTTTGTACAAATCATACAAATTTTTTGCTAGAGCAGCGACTGAGTTCGGTCCCTTACGACCGCAGCGGGTGGCATCGTCTTCTCCGTTGAAGTGCCACATGGGTTGCCCCCGATATTGAAGTGGCTGTACCCCCGCATTATACATATTGACATAACCTCCATTACTGTCAATCCTGACTGGGCCAATCTGTATCCGACTCATCAGGTAAAGGACTTCCCCGTTATCTTTCTCCTGAGGGCCCCGAGGGCGCCAGCTGCGGCGTTTCTTCAAGGGATCATTGTCGAACTCAAGAAGGCCCATCCGGATAGGGTCCGGAAGGGGGACATCCTCCATATAAAACCACTCCAAAGGCCAGTCCTCGGATGTCTTCTTCGGAGTACCGGACAGGTATCCGGTCCCGGCGATGCGCCATATTTCGGCTCCGCCCACTTGGTATATTGACCCGTCCTGTGTACGGGGTACGAGGCAGAATAGCCTCTTCCATAGCTCGAAATGAGCTTCACAACCCAGAAATAGTTCGCAAAGGGCGACATAGCCAGCGATGTGCAATATGGAGGCGGGAGTAAAATTATGCAGCTGGAGGCCGTAGAACTCCATTAGCCCGCGGAGGAACAGATGAATTGGAAATCCAAGCCCTCTTAATAAGTAAGGGACAAGGCATACCCGCTCCCCCATGGATGGGTTGGGAAAGCTCTCCGCTTGCTCCCCGCCATTGTAGGTGGCGAGCCCGGCTCGAACGGGGACCATATACGCTGGAGGGAGAAATCCCTGGGTCTGTAACTCTACTAATTGGCTGTGGGGGACGGAACACTTCTTCCAATTGCCGGGCTTAGCGCTACGGGAGTGAGAGGAGGAGCTGCGATGGCCGGCCATGTTGGAATGGATTTTTTCCGGGCGCGCTCCGATAGATACTCGCTGTGGGAGGATGGTGTGATCTGGATCTAAGAATCCCCGTCTCTTTAATAGACGATTAACTCACATGGACATGGTGGCAAATGTAAAAATGCCCTGGCTTCTCGCATTCGCTCGACACGTGGAAGATAGCCATTATTAGGCGCGGAAGCCAAGGAGTGCAACATTTATGGGAAGCCGGACAATACTCAACAGGTACTCAGAATTTGGAGAAGAACCCGCCTTGCAATGCCGAAGACGATCTGCGCGCCGGACTCATCGCCATTGAAGCCTGGTTCGGGGGCTACTGAGGGAGTCCTGGATTAGGGGGTCCTCGGATAGCTGGACTATATACTTTAGCCGGACTGTTGGACTATGAAGATACAAGATTGAAGACTTCGTCCCGTGTCCGGATGGGACTCTCCTTGGCGTGGAAGGTAAGCTTGGCCATACGGATATGTAGATCTCCTCCCTTGTAACCGACTCTGTGTAACCCTAGCCCCCTCCGGTGTCTATATAAACCGGAGGGTTTAGTCCGTAGGACAAGAACAACAAACATACCATAGGCTAGCTTCTAGGGTTTAGCCTCTACGATCTCGTGGTAGATCAACTCTTGTAATACTCATATCATCAAGATCAGCAGGAAGTAGGGTATTACCTCCATCGAGAGGGCCCGAACCTGGGTAAACATCGTGTCCCCCGCCTCCTGTTACCATCCGCCTTAGACGCATAGTTCGGGACCCCCTACCCGAGATCCGCCGGTTTTGACACCGACACATAGAGATTAATGCAGCGGATGAAAATGCAATCAACAATTACAATGCAGCACTGAAGGCTTTATAAGAGATAGGTGAGGATTTCCTTTCAGACATGTCAGCCCCACCTGGATTCCCTATACCTGCATTTGTTAATCAGGCTCACATTGTCTGCCCGGGTCCACAAAGCAATGAGAGGGAGCAGGAAACTATTCTTAAGGACAACACTCTTTGCCATAAGAGTAATGAAGAAGCTCTCATTGGGAAAGAAGGAGCCATGATATGGAAGTGGCATTTTGCACCTACTAAGGACAACACTAATGTTATCCAGGTACCTACTGAATGGATTAATTTTCTGTCAGTGATTCTACTTTCACCAGATAAGTTTGATTGGGCCAAAAAATTCATCACATCCAGTGTATGGGAAATCATTAACCAAGGCTCTTCATGCACTACTACTATGCCATTTGCTATCCCAGATAGATGTCCTGTTGAGAACTCACTTGCATGTATATTGTCCTCTCCCTCCCAGGGCACACAAGAGCAAGAAAACTCTTCACCTGCAAAAAAGACCATAACTGAAGCTATGTCAGCATCATCCACCTTTGCCTTACACAAAAGCAAAAGGAGGAAGGACAATGTTCCTCTAGTGGAAACATAGGTAAGTAGAAGTTGCAGATTATAGAAAATATCCAAAGGTTTTAAGAAAGTTGTATGTAGAGACAATGAATGTCTAGCATGTCATGTTGCTCCTCCTGTTCTTCCTGCAAAGATTATTAAAAGCTTAACTACCTCTTTTTGCAAGGTATCTGGCTACGACACTACTGAGGAGATTTTGAGCAAGAGGGCCAAGAAGACCAAGAGAGACAACTCTACATCAGAGGGCAACAAGAATACAAAGGAGAAGAGCAAGAAGTGGCTCTAACTTAGTTTATGCCCGGAAGAAAAGAACTTTTGTGTCATAAATTACTCAGTTTGTAAGATATCTATGTTAGGTACTGTATGACTATGAAGTACTTAAGCTATTGTGCTTCCCTTTCACATGCACAGAGTTATATGTGCACTTATACTTCAAATTTGCCTATATTTGTGTTTGCTGTCAGAGATAAGCTGCATGCAGGTTGTCTATATCTGGTTTGTACCCATATTATCCCCTCCTATGAACAGATCCTGAAACGTACTTAATTGGAACATTAGAGGTCTAAATGACCCCAAGAAATGGACAGCTATTGCTAATAAAATTGAAGAATCAAAATGCTCTCTCTGTCTGCAAGAAACCAAGAAAGAAGCCATTGATTCTGCTTTTTTCAAGAATTTATGTCCGAGAAGAATCTCAAAATTTGAATATCTACCTTCTTTTGGTGCATCTGGAGGACTGCTAGTAGCATGGAATGAACAAGTTTTCTCAGGGCAAATATATCATACCAATGACTTCTCTCTATCTATCCAATTCACTTCTGAACACGGTGGTGAGGCATGGGTCCTCACAAATGTCTCAGGCCCTTGTCAGCAAAATGAGAGAATTATCTTCTTAAACTAATTCCAGAACTTCCCAATGCAAGATGATGCTGATTGGATTATTGTGGGAGATCTCAATTATATCAGATATCCAGGCAATAGAAGCAGAGATGGAGGCAGCATCAATGATATGCTTTCTTCCAATGAAGCAATCAGTAAACAAGCTCTAATTGAAGTTCCCCTCAAAGGCAGAAAGTTTATATGGAGCAGTACGCCAAATTCTACATTGCTAGAAAAACTTGATTGGTGCTTCACATCTGAAGCCTGGACACTCAAATACCCTGCCACCTTTGCATATCCTCTAGCTAAGATCACTTCAGATCATGTCCCAATCAAGATAAGCATTGGCTCAGCTAACCCTAAATCCAATGTATTCATATTTGAAAAATTCTGGTTAGAGCACCAACAATTTAGGGATATAGTCAAGAACATTTGGACACAAGAAGTGAATGAGAAGGACATAGCTAAAGTTATTGCCACCAAGTTTAAAAGGCTGAGGAAGGGTCTTAAAATTTGAGCTAAAGATATCTCAGACTTGAAGAAAATTATTGATAGCACCAACTTCTTGATACTATGCTATTATAATGTTGAGGAATAAAGAGACTTATCTCTAGAAGAATCCAATGGTAGAGACATCATCAACGCACACCTGGAGGCTATTCTTGATCGTCAAAGAAAATATTGGCAACAGAGGGCAATAATCAGGCAAATCAAAATGGGAGAAGCCAACACCAAATATTTTCAAGCTAAAGCCACCATTAAATTCAGGAATAACTGCATTGCAATGTTGAAAGATGAATCAGGATTTGAGCACCATGATCACCACGCTGAAGTTGTCATTCTATACAGAGCCATCAAACAAAGACTTGGTACAAAGGCCAAGACACAGAATCCATTACTCCTAAATCATCTGTTGAATCCTATTGATAATATTTCTGATTTGGAAGCCCCCTCCAGTAGAGAGGAAATTGACAAGGTTATTAAGCATATGCTTGCTGATAAATCACCAGGCCTAGATGGATTCAATGCAGCATTCCTGAAGCACTGTTGGGATATCATTGCTCCTCACTTCTATAAACTCATTGATGATTTCACTCAGGCAAGGTCAACATTCAGAGTATCAACTAGTCTTTCATCACTTTGATCGCAAAGAATGACTCATCCTCTATCCAGCAGAATTCAAACCTATCTCCCTACTTAATTGCACTCTAAAGATAATAACCAAACTGCTGGCCAATAGACTGCAGAGATGCATACTTGAAATGGTTCACAGGAGCCAATATGGATTTCTCAATAATAGATGTATTCAAGACTGTCTGGCCCGGGCTTATGAGTATATCCACCAATGCTATCAGAGAAAAAAGGAACTCATTCTGTTAAAGCTGAATTTTGAGAAAGCATTTGATATGATCAGCCATGACTCAATTATTGAACTTATGCAAGCTAAGGGTTTTGGGGCAAAACGGATTCAATGGATTAAGATGATTTATGAGACTGGTTACTCATCAGTACTTCTAAATGGGGTTCCAGGAAAACAATTCCTTTGTAAAAAATGGAGTCAGGCAAGGAGATCCTCTCTCTCTCCACTAATTTTTGTCATTGCAGTTGATATTCTTCAGTCAATGCTGAATGAAGCAATGCACAACTCACTTGTGAGCTCTCCTCTGAATCACAGCTCATGCACAGATTACCCCGTCATCCAATATACTGATGACACCAGTTTGGTGGCTCATGTTGACCTCAGACAGGTTCAACACATCAAGAACCTTTTACTGCACTATGCTGAATACACAGGCCTAAAGAACAACTATTCTAAGTCCACCATGGTTTCCATCAATACTCCTGAGGGCAAAATGCAAGAGCTATCCAACCTCCTTGGATGTAAAATTGGCACTCTCCCTCATACATATCTTGGACTTCCCCTATGTACTGTTAAACCCAGAGTGGAAGATTTTGTGCCCATGTTAAAAAGAATTGAAAATAGATTGCTGGGATGCTCTACACTATTGTCAACAGGAGATAAGCTCACTCTAATCAAATCAGTTTTCTCAAGGATGCCAACTTTCTTCATGTGCACTTTGATGATACCCAAGACTGTGATCAAACAAATCAACACATACCTCATGAACTGCTTCTGGAGAAAATATGGTACACAAGACAGAGGTACTGCACTCATATCATGGAGTACAGTATGCAAACCTAAAACACATGGAGGACTTGGGCTACTTGATCTACCCATTCATAACCAAGTTCTTCTCATGAATTTTTTGCATAAATTCCTCAGTAAGACATACACTCCTTGGGTGAACATTATATGGGAAGCATACTATAAAGATAGTGTGCCAGGAGACAAATTGGTTGGATCATTCTGGTGGAAGGCTATCCTGAAACTACTCCCATCCTTTAAACAACTAACAGTATGCAAAGCAGGACTATTAAATTCTGGTCTGATAGATGGCAAGATGTCCCTCTGAATGTGCAATACCTTGAGCTACACTCATATGCAGTTAATAGTGAAATCACACTGTACAAAGTCCAGCATCACACAAATCTCAGCCAGCAATTCCACAGACCTCTGTCGCTGGAAGCTTTCAACCAATTCAGTGCTCTCCAAGAGATCGTCACCAGCATAACTGAAACTTGTGAAAGATATGTTTGGTCCTATGCAAGATCTAATCAAAACTTCTCCTCCATGAAATCATACAAGGCAATCATTGGTGAAAGAACAACACACAACATCTTCAAGCAATTAAGGAAATCTGCCAGTAGGCTTAGACACAAAATTTTCTTCTGACTACTCTTGCATGACAGAATTGTTGGAGAACGTAGTAATTTCAAAAAAAAATCCTACGCACACGCAAGAACATGGTGATCCATAGCAACGAGCGGGAGAGTGTTGTCCACATAGCCTCGTAGACCGTAAGCGGAAGCGTTTTATCAACACAGTTGATGTAGTCGTACGTCTTCACGATCCGACCGATCCAAGTACCGAACGCACGGCACCTCCGAGTTCAGCACAGGTTCAGCTCTATGACGTCCCACGAAATCACGATCCAGCAGAGTGTCGAGGGAGAGCTTCGTCAGCACGACGGCATGATGACGGTGATGATGAAGCTACCGGCGCAGGGCTTCACCTAAGCACTGCAACGATATGACCGAGGTGGATTATGGTGGAGGGGGGCACCGCACACGGCTGGAAAAAATCAACTTGTGTGTTCTAGGGTGCCCCCTGTCCCCGTATATAAAGGAGCAAGAGGGGAGGCCGGCCGGCCCTTGTGGCGCGCCAGGAGAGGAGTCCTCCTCCTCCTAGTAAGAGTAGGACTCCCCTTTCCTACTCCTACTAGGAGGGGGAAAGGAAGGAGGAGAGGGAGAAGGAAAAGGGGGGCGCCGCCCCCCCTCCTTGTCCAATTCGGACTCCCAAGGGGGGGCGTGGCCTGCCCTGGCCGGCCCTCTCTCTCCACTAAGGCCCATGAGGCCCATTAGTTCTCCCGGGGGGTTTCGGTAACCCTCCGGCACTCCGGTTTTCTCCGAAATCACCCGGAACAATTCCGGTGTCTGAATATAGCCGTCCAATATATCAATCTTTATGTCTCGACCATTTCTAGACTCCTCGTCATGTCCGTGATCACATCCGGGACTCTGAACTATCTTCGGTACATCAAAACACATAAAACTCATAATACCGATCGTCACCGAACGTTAAGCGTGCGGACCCTATGGGTTCGAGAACTATGTAGACATGACCGAGACACGTTTCCGGTCAATAACCAATAGCGGAACCTGGATGCTCATATTGGCTCCCACATATTCTACGAAGATCTTTATCGGTCAAACCGCATAACAACATACGTTGTTCCCTTTGCCATCGGTATGTTACTTGCCCGAGATTCGATCGTCGGTATCTCAATACCTAGTTCAATCTCGTTACCGGCAAGTCTCTTTACTCGTTCCGTAATGCATCATCCCACAACTAACTCATTAGTCACATTGCTTGCAAGGCTTATAGTGATGAGCATTACCGAGAGGGCCCAGAGATACCTCTCCGACAATCGGAGTGACAAATCCTAATCACGATCTATGCCAACTCAACAAACACCAACGGAGACACCTGTAGAGCACCTTTATAATCACCCAGTTACGTTGTGACGTTTGGTAGCACACAAAGTGTTCCTCCGGTATTCAGGAGTTGCATAATCTCATAGTCATAGGAACATGTATAAGTCATGAAGAAAGCAATAGCAACAAACTAAACGATCAAGTGCTAAGCTAATGAAATGGGTCAAGTCAATCACATCATTCTCTAATGATGTGATCCCGTTCATCAAATGACAACTCATGTCAATGGCTAGGAAACTTAACCATCTTTGATCAACGAGCTAGTCAAGTAGAGGTATACTAGTGACACTCTGTTTGTCTATGTATTCACACATGTACTAAGTTTTCGGTTAATACAATTCTAGCATGAATAGTAAACATTTATCATGAAATAAGGAAATAAATAATAACTTTATTATTTCCTCTAGGGCATATTTCCTTCAGTCTCCCACTTGCACTATAGTCAATAATCTAGTTCACATCGCCACGTGATTTAACACCAATAGTTCACATCACCATGTGATTAACACCCATAGTTCACATCGTCATGTGACCAATACCCAAAGGGTTTACTAGAGTCAATAATCTAGTTCACATCGCTATGTGATTAACACCCATAGAGTACTAAGGTGTGATCATGTTTTGCTTGTGAGAGAAGTTTAGTCAACGGGTCTGCCACATTCAGAGCCATATGTATTTTGCAAATATTCTATGTCTACAATGCTCTGCACGGAGCTACTCTAGCTAAATGCTCCCACTTTCAATATGTATCCAGATCGAGACTCAGAGTCATCCAGATCGGTGTCAAAGCTTGCATCAACGTAACTCTTTACGACAAACTCTTTATCACCTCCATAACCGAGAAATATTTCCTTAGTCCTCTAAGGATAATTTTGACCACTGTCCTGTGATCTACTCCTAGATCAGAATTGTACTCCCTTGCCAAACTCAGGGCAGGTTATACAATAGGTCTGGTATACAGCATGGCATTCTTTATAGAACCCATGACTGAGGCATAGGAAATGACTTTTCATTGTCTTTCTATTTTCTACCGTGGTCGGGTTTTGAGTCTTTACTCAATTTCACACCTTGCAACAGAGGCAAGAACTCCTTATTTGACTGTTCCATTTTGAACTACTTCAAAATCTTGTCACGGTATGTACTCATTGAAAAAACTTATCAAGCGTCTTGATCTCTCTCTATAGATCTTGATGCTCAATATGTAAGCAGCTTCGCCGAGGTCTTTCTTTGGAAAACTCCTTTCAAACACTCCTTTATGCTTTCCAGAAAATTCTACATTATTTCCGATCAACAATATTTCACTCACATATACTTATCAGAAAGGCTGTAGTGCTCCCACTGACTTTCTTGTAAATACAGGCTTCACCGCAAGTCTGTATAAAACTATATGCTTTGATCAACTCATCAAAGCGTATATTCCAACTCCGAGATGCTTGCACCAGTCCATAGATGGATCGCTGGAGCTTGCACACTTTGTTAGCACCTTTAGGATTGACAAAACCTTCTTGTTGTATCATATACAACTCTTTTTTAAGAAATCCATTAAGGAATGCAGTTTTGACATCCATTTGCCAGATTTTATCAAATGTGGCAATTGCTAACATGATTCGGACAGACTTAAGCATCGCTATGAGTGACAAAATCTCATCGTAGTCAACACCTTGAACTTGTCGAAAACCTTTTTACGACAATTCGAGCTTTGTAGATAGTAACACTACTATCAGCGTCCGTCTTCCTCTTGAAGATTCATTTATTCTCAATGGCTTGCCGATCATCGGGCAAGTCAACCAAAGTCCATACTTTGTTCTCATACATGGATCCCATCTCAGATTTCATGGCCATAAACCATTTTGCGGAATTTGGGCTCATCATCGCTTCCTCATAGTTCATAGGTTCGTCATGGTCAAGTAACATGACCTCCAGAACAGGATTACCGTACCACTCTAGTGCGGACCGTACTCTGGTTGACCTACGAGGTTCGGTAGTAACTTGATCTGAAGTTTCATGATCATCATCATTAATCTTCCTCACTAATTGGTGTAGGCATCACTGTAACTGATTTCTGTGATGAACTATTTTCCAATTCGGGAGAAGGTACAATTACCTCATCAAGTTCTACTTTCCTCCCACTCACTTCTTTCGAGAGAAACTCCTTCTGTAGAAAGGATCCATTCTTAGCAACAAAGATCTTGCCTTCGGATCTGGATAGAAGGTGTACCCAACAGTCTCTTTTGGGTATCCTATGAAGATTTACTTCTCCGATTTGGGTTCGAGCTTATCATGTTGAAACTTTTCACATAAGCATCGCAGTCCCAAACTTTAAGAAACGACAGCTTAGGTTTCTCGCCAAACCATAGTTCATACGGTGTCATCTCCATGGATTTAGATGGTGCCCTATTTAACGTGAATGCAGCTATCCCTAATGCATAACCCCAAAACGATAGTGGTAGATCGGTAAGAGACATCATAGATCGCACCATATCTAATAAAGTACAGTTACGACGTTCGGACACACCATTACACTGTGGTGTTCCAGGTGGCGTGAGTAGTGAAACTATTTCACATTGTTTTAACTGAAGGCCAAACTCGTAACTCAAATATTTTACCTCTGCGATCATATCGTAAAACTTTTATTTTCTTATTACGATTATTCTCCACTTCACTCTGAAATTCTTTGAACTTTTCAAATGTTTCAGACTTGTGTTTCATCAAGTAGATATACCCATATCTGCTCAAATCATCTGTGAAGGTCAGAAAATAACGATACTTGCCGCGAGCCTTAACACTCATTGGACTGCATACATCAGTATGTATTATTTCCAATAAGTTAGTAGCTTGCTCCATTGTTCCGAAGAACGGCGTTCTAGTCATCTTGCCCATGAGGCATGGTTCGCAACCATCAAAATGATTCATTAATCAAGTGATTCCAAAAATCCATCAGCATGGAGTTTCTTCATGCGCTTTACACCAATATGACATAAACGGCAGTGCCCAAATATGTTGCACTATCATTATTAACTTTGCATCTTTTGGCATCAAGAAGGTTTTATTCAAATAAACAGAACAGCAATTATTCTCTGACTTAAATGAATAACCGTATTTGCAATAAACATGATCTAATCATATTCATGCTCAACGCAAGCACCAAATAACATTTATTTAGGTTCAAAACTAATCCCGAAGATAGAGGGAGTGTGCGATGGTGATCATATCAATCTTGGAAACACTTCCAACACACATCGTCATCTTGCCCTTAACTAGTCTCTATTATTCTGCAACTCCTGTTTCAAGTTACTAATCATAGCAACTGAACGAGTATCAAATATCGAGGGGTTGCTTATGAGCACTAGTAAAGTACACATCAATAATCTGTATATCAAATATACCTTTGTTCACTTTGCCATCCTTCTTATCAACCAAATACTTGGGGCAGTTCCGCTTCCAGTGACCAATCCCTTTGCAGTAGAAGCACTCAGTTTCAGGCTTAGGTCCAGACTTGGGCTTTTTCACTTGAACAGCAACTTGCTTGCCGTTCTTCTTGAAGTTCCCCTTCTTCCCTTTTCCCCTTTAGTTGAAACTAGTGGTCTTGTTAACCATCAACACTTGATGCTCTTCCTTGATTTCTACCTTTGTCTATTTCAGCATCGCGAAGAGCTCAGGAATTACTTTCGTCATCCCTTGCATATTATAGTTCATCACGAAGTTCTAGTAACTTGGAGATAGTGACTAGAGAACTTTGTCAGTTACTATCTTATCTGGAAGATTAACTCCCACTTGATTCAAGCAATTGTAGTACTCAGACAATCTGAGCACATGCTCACTAGTTGAGCTATTCTCCTCCATCTTGTAGGCAAAGTACTGTCAGAGGTCTTATACCTCTCGACACGTGCATGAGTCTAAAATACTAATTTCAACTCTTGGAACATCTTATATGGTCCGTGGCGTTCAAAACATTTTTGAAGTCCCGGTTCTAAGCCGTAAAGCATGGTGCACTAAACTATCAAGTAGTCATCATACCGAGCTTTTGTCAAAACGTTCATAACATCTGCATCTGCTCCTGCAATAGGTCTATCACCTAGCAGTGCATCAAGGACATAATTCTTCTGTGCAGCAATGAGGAAAATCCTCAGATCACGGACCAAGTCCGCATCATTGCTACTATCATCTTTCAACTTATATTTCTCTAGGAACATATAAAAATAAACGGGGAGCTACATCGCGAGCTATTGATCTACAACATAGATATGCTAATACTACCAGGACTAAGTTCATGATAAATTAAAGTTTAATTAATCATATTACTTAAGAACTCCCATTTAGATAGACATCCCTCTAGTCATCTAAATGACCACGTGATCCAAATCAACTAAACCAAGTCCAATCATCACGTGAGATGGAGTAGTTTTCAATGGTGAACATCACTATGTTGATCATATCTACTATATGATTCACGCTCGACCTTTTGGTCTCCAGTGTTCCGAGGCCATATCTGCATATGCTAGGCTCGTCAAGTTTAACCCGAGTATTCTGCGTGTGCAAAACTGGCTTGCACCCGTTGTATGCGAACGTAGAGCTTATCACACCCGATCATCACGTGGTGTCTCGGCACGACGAACTTTCGCAACGGTGCATACTCAGGAAGAACACTTATACCTTGAAATTTAGTGAGAGATCATCTTATAAAGCTACCGTCAATCAAAGCAAAATAAGATGCATAAAAGATAAACCTCACATGCAATCAATATAAGTGATATGATATGGCCATCATCATCTTGTGCCTTTGATCTCCATCTTCAAAGCACCGTCATGATCATCATCGTCACCGGCGCGACACCTTGATCTCCATCGTAGCATCGTTGTCGTCTCGCCAACTATTGTTTCTACGACTATCGCTACCGCTTAGTGATAAAGTAAAAACAATTACAGGGCGATTGCATTGCATACAATAAAGCGACAACCATATGGCTCTTGCCAGTTGCCGATAACTCCGTTACAAAATATGATCATCTCATACAATAAAATTTAGCATCATGTCCTGACCATATCACATCACAACATACCCTGCAAAAACAAGTTAGACATCCTCTACTTTGTTGTTGCAAGTTTTACGTGGCTGCTACGGGCTGAGCAAGAACCGTTCTTACCTACGCATCAAAACCACAACAATATTTCGTCAAGTATGCGTTGTTTTAACCTTCAACAAGGACCAGGCGTAGCCACACTCGATTCAACTAAAGTTGGAGAAACTGACACCCGCCAGCCACCTGTGTGCAAAGCACGTCGGTAGAACCAGTCTCGCGTAAGTGTACGCGTAATGTCGGTCCGGGCCGCTTCATCCAACAATATCGTCGAATCAAAGTATGACATGCTGGTAACAGTATGACTAGTATCGCCCACAACTCACTTGTGTTCTACTCGTGCATATAACATCTACGCATAAACCTGGCTCTGATACCACTGTTGGGGAATGTAGTAATTTCCAAAAAATTCCTACGCACACGCAAGATCATGGTGATGCATAGCAACGAGCGGGATAGTGTTATCCACGTACCCTCGTAGACCGTAAGTGGAAGCGTTTTATCAACGTGGTTTATGTAGTCGTACGTCTTCACGATCCGACCGATCCAAGTACCGAACGCACGACACCTCCGAGTTCAGCACACGTTCAGCTCGATGACGTCCCACGAACTCACGATCCAGCAGAGTGTCGAGGGAGAGTTTCGTCAGCACGACTGCGTGATGACGGTGATGATGAAGCTACCGGCGCAGGGCTTCGCCTAAGCACTGCAACGATATGACCGAGGTGGATTATGGTGGAGGGGGCACCGCACACGGCTGGAAACAATCAACTTGTTTGTTCTATGGTGCCCCCTGCCCCCATATATAAAGGAGCAAGGGGAAGGCCGGCCGGCCCTTGTGGCACGCCGGGAGAGGAGGAGTCCTCCTCCTAGTAGGAGTAGGACTCCCCTTTCTTACTCCTACTAGGAGGGGGAAAGGAAGGAGGAGAGGGAGAAGGAAAAGGGGGGCGCCGCCCCCCTCCTTGTCCAATTCGGACTCCCAAGGGGGGGGGCACCCCCCTCCTTGTCCAATTCAGACTCCCAAGGGGGGGCGCGTGGCCTGCCCTGGCCGGCCCTCTCTCTCTCTCTCCACTAAGGCCCATTAGTTCTCCCGAGGGGGTTCCGGTAACCCTCCGGCTCTCCGGTTTTCTCCGAAATCACCTGGAACAATTCCGGTGTCTGAATATAGCCATCCAATATATCAATCTTTATGTCTCGACCATTTTGAGACTCCTCGCCATGTCCGTGATCACATCCGGGACTCCGAACTATCTTCGGTACATCAAAATACATAAACTCATAATACTGATCGTCACCGAGCGTTAAGCGTGCGGACCCTATGGGTTCGAGAATATGTAGACATGACCGAGACACGTTTCCGGTCAATAACCAATAGCGGAACCTGGATGCTCATATTGGCTCCCACATATTCTACGAAGAGCTTTATCGGTCAAACCGCATAACAACATACGTTGTTCCCTTTGCCATCGGTATGTTACTTGCCCGAGATTCGATCGTCGGTATCTCAATAACTAGTTCAATCTCGTTACCGGCAAGTCTCTTTACTCGTTCCGTAATGCATCATCCCACAACTAACTCATTAGTCACATTGCTTGCAAGGCTTATAGTGGTGTGCATTACCGAGAGGGCCCAGAGATACCTCTCCGACAATCGGAATGACAAATCCTAATCTCAATCTATGCCAACTCAACAAACACCATCGGAGACACCTGTAGAGCACCTTTACAATCACCCAGTTACGTTGTGACGTTTGGTAGCACACAAAGTGTTGCTCCGGTATTCGGGAGTTGCATAATCTCATAGTTATAGGAACATGTATAAGTCATGAAGAAAGCAACAGCAACAAACTTAACGATCAAGTGCTAAGCTAATGAAATGGGTTAAGTCAATCACATCATTCTCTAATGATGTGATCCCGTTCATCAAATGACAACTCATGTCAATGGCTAGGAAACTTAACCATCTTTGATCAACGAGCTAGTCAAGTAGAGGTATACTAGTGACACTCTGTTTGTCTATGTATTCACACATGTACTATTTTCCGGTTAATACAATTCTAGCATGAATAATAAACATTTATGATGAAATAAGGAAATACATAATAACTTTATTATTGCCTCTAGGGCATATTTCCTTCAAGAATTAGTACAAGGAACATGTTACAATGCAGAAGCATGTACTTGGAAGACTACAACTAT
This sequence comes from Triticum aestivum, assembly GCF_018294505.1. Classification (NCBI taxonomy): domain Eukaryota; kingdom Viridiplantae; phylum Streptophyta; class Magnoliopsida; order Poales; family Poaceae; genus Triticum; species Triticum aestivum. Next base: position 534,202,832 of record NC_057808.1, on the reverse strand, counting down.
GCCCTATGTGCAGATGCTACAGAGGAAACCATTTCACACTTATTTTGCAACTGCCATTTTGCTTGGTCATGCTGGAATATGATCACCCCTTCCAAACACAGAGGCATTTCCACATTTGATGAAGTCCACCTCACTAAGGACTACCATCAGGCATTGCGATGTAGATTATTATCATGGGCTGCTGGAGTACATGGATGATCAGAAATGACAAAATCTTCAGGAGGGCACCACCTCATTTTGATTCGTGGAAATACTATCTCAAGGAAGGACTTCAGGTAACTCGGCTTAGAGCAAAGCAAGAAAAAGCAGAATATATCAGCTCTTGGATAGAACAAAACCTGTAATTTAGAGCCTAATTGCTTTGGTGCCAATAATTGGCATGCCAATTTTTGGCAAGTCTAAAAATTTGGCTCTCAATTGGTTGGCTACCAATTGGTTCTTGCCCACCTCTCAAAAAGATGCCAATTTTTGGCAACTTTTGGTTTTGCCAAATGTTGGCTTGCCAAATATTGGCGCCAAAGTTTGGCAGCGAACCAATTAGCCTCTAAAATTTTATGTTTCACAGAACTGGTATTGGGTGATTCCGCATGTTGGACTTGTTTTGTAATATTTTTGAATTAATGAAAATCCCGTAGAACTGTAGAACTATTGTTCTACGGTTTCGGTCCAAAAAAAAAGGTGATGATGCATGAGCTGTAATATGATTTTTAAGCAAAAAAAGAGCTGTATTATGATTTGCCAAACCTAAACGCAGGCCAGTACAGTATATGTTGGTTTGCATGGTGTTTGGTGTTAATATGTAAATAGCCATGTGCCTGCCCACTCGCCCATGGTGTTTGGTGTTCGATTCTTTTATTTTCGTTGTAGTATGATCTGCCAAAACTTAGGAACTTTAATATGATCTGCCAACAGCTATTCACACTTATGTATTTTGCCTTCTTTTAGCACGCTTCGGAGCGCATAATTTTCGTTAATAAGAAAGTTAAGATAGTGCAATTGGGCAAATGTAGAAGTATTTTTTAAAAGAAAAAAAGGAAAGTCTCTGTATTGCATTATCTTTCTATCATAATCTCGCTGACATATGGGGCATTTGCTTCTATGGTGTGACCAACTATATATGTACTGGCTATTGAACCATCATATTATTTGTATTTCTTGAAAGTTGCAAAGTAAATGATTTAATTGCGAAGCTATGGCGGTGCTTTTCTTGTTAACCATTTGTTTTTCTTCTATATCTAGCTGAATGAACTGGATAAATAATCCAATGACCTTATCAGGTACTTCCAATCTTGAATCTGCGTCTTATGGAACATGGAAGTGACCCAGACATTGGTCAGCTACCATTGGTAGTTTATTTTTAATAATGCGCAATCGTGATTTATTAACAGAAATATGTTCTGATGGGGATTATTCTGCACCCACGTGATATTCAACAGAGTAATGATCTAAATATATATCTGGGAATTATTTTCCCTGAGATTTTAGCATGCAACCCTTTCCAATTTTGTTCAATTAAATACTTAAATCTGAAGCAAGTTGCATGTTAGTGCATGTCTATGTGGCAGTTTACTAGGTACTGGTGGAGATAACATATTCATGAGAAGTGTTAGAAATAAACCATGCCACCGTGGCGCCAGAGTGTGCGTGTCTAGGTCGAGTCCAGACGCCGGTGCGTGGCCGCATCCGTGCTCATGGTGTGCGTGCGTGTGTGCATGTGTGTCGTTGTGGTGCGTGAAGCTGTGGTTGCGTTCGAGTCCAGCATGTAGGTCAGGTCGAGTCGATGGCCGTTGGCGATCCATTCCAGCCTGGCCGCGTTGCGTGCGTTAGAGCGTGTCGTGGGTGCAGGCAGAAGCAAACGGATCACGTGTGCCAGAGTGGGGCCGTGGCATCGTGTGTGTGCAACCGCGTATACCCCTCCCCCCTTACTGATCGTTGGTGTGGTGCGGTGCGAAGTTTGAGCTATTAGAGGTTGTGTGCGAGGCGAGGCGTTCGTCGTCGGAAAACCAGTGCCCCCTTTCTCCTTCTTCTACCTCTGTTTGAGTGAGAGAAGTCTAGGATTAGCCCAATAATTGGTATCAGACCCTCCAATCTCCTGCGCGTGGCCATGTCTATCGTCTCGCATGACACAGGCGGAAGCACAGTGTCGCTGTCTTGCCCAGTGCTCACGCCAGAGAACTACACGGTCTGAGCGATCAAGGCGGAGGTGATCCTCGACGCCTAGGGTCTCCCGGAGGTTGTATCTCCGGTGGATGGCACGGTGGTCGAAGAGAAGAAGAACAAGACGGCAAGGGCGCAGCTCTTTGGAGCACTGTCGGAGGATATCCTCATGCAGGTCTCGACGAAGAAGACGGCGAAGGAGGTGTGGGACAGCCTCAACACGAGGTTCATCGACAACGATCGTGTCAAGGTAGCTGCTCTCCATCCTCCGAGGTGAGTTCGACAAGCTGCGCATGGCGGAGGGGGGCTGCTGGACGACTACGCCAGCAAAATCAGTGGCATGGCTGCGAGGTATGCTGTCCTGGGCTCGACGCTCGGTGACGCCGCCATGGTGAAGAATCTGCTCGACATCGTACCCGGTTGGTTGTACTCTGCGGAGGCTGGGATCAAGCAGTTCTGCGACGTGGAGACGATGGCGTTCGAGGAGGCGCTGAGCAGGCTCAAGGCGTTCTACGAACGCTCATTGCGGTGCACGCAGGCCAGCGGCGAACGGGGCGATGGAAAGCTTCCTCTCACGGCAGAATAGTGGGAGGCGCGGCGACGACCATGACCACAACGACGACGGTGAGAGCAGCATGGACTCGGGCGCGAGGAGGTGGCGCGGGAAGTGCTACAACTGTGGCATTCGAGGCCACTTCTCGCGTGACTATCGGCAGCCAATGAAGGAGAAGGCGCTTCTTGCCGACGTCGACGACGAGCTGGGCCTGCTGTAGGTCGTGGTTTAGAGGGAGAATGTTAGAAATAAACCACGCTACCGTGGAGACCAGCATGTGCTTGTCTAGGTCAAGTCCAGACGCCGGTCCGTGGCCCCATCCATGTTTATGGTGTGCGTGTGTGTGTCGCGGTGGTGCGTGAGCATGTGCTTGCGTTCAAGTCCACTACATAGGTCTAGGTCGAGTCGATGGCCGTTGGCGACGGCAGCGGGAGTGACTGTGGCGATCCATTGCAGCCTGGTCGTGTTGCGCACGTTAGAGAGCGTCGTGGGTGCAGGCCGGAGCAAGCGGATCGTGCGCGGTAGAGTGGGGGCGCAGCGTCGTGTGTATGGTGTGGTGAGGTGCCAAGTTTGAGCCAATAGAGGTCGTGTGCACGGCGAGGCATTCGTCGCCGAAAAAGCAGTGCCCCCTTTCTCCTTCCTCTACCTCTGTCCGAGCGAGAGAGTGCCTAGGGTTAGCCCCCCACCCCCAACAAAGCTTAGCCACTCAAGTAACTCGAACGCATCTCCTGCTGCTCTTTGCATTTGTTTAGTACCAACATTTGTACATACCCTGCTGCTCTTTGCGTTTGTTTGGTATGAACATTTGTACACACACTGCTGCTCTTTGGATTTTGTTATTGAGCTTGGATGCAACAGTTCTAGATAGCTACTGTACATACCCTGTTCAAACTTTGCTATTGGCGTTTTGACAGTTGATGAATACCGCCGACGGTATCCTTTCCATGGCCTCTGTCCCGCCCGTCGCCCCGCACGTCGCCCCTTCACTCATCACAGAAGCCGAAGAGGTGGCGCTTGGCTTCCAATATTTCACCGGTGCCCGCGGTCATGAAGGAGGCCATGGCCGGCCGTGGGAACGGTCATCCGCCATCGCGGCTAGATCTGCTCGCTCGCAGCGGGCCACGGCTCCTGCTAGAGTTGGCCGGCTGACAGAGATGAGAGTCGTGGCTCAAGGTATTGGGCGTTGCCGTGACTCCGGTGCGGGACAGAACTACGGGTCCTCGGACGGCGGCCGCATCCCTCCTCGTAGACAGTGGGGGGATGATGGGTATAACGCCTACGGGGAAGGTCAGCACCGCGGCTCATCTTCGACGGGTGGCGGTCGTGGATCAGTGGCAGTGCCAAGAATAAAATCATGTGTAGTCACTTTAACATTGTGTAGTCAAATATACATATTTTTATGTTTTTTTGCTTGATTTATACTTGATGTATTACGTTTTTGCCAAAGTGCTATGTAGTCAAGTGACTACACAGCCTAGACGTGGCCTCGCCACTGTCATGGATACGCTTGGCAGAACAACGGCAGAGGTGGCAGAGGGTTCATTGGTCCTTTGGGCAGCTTTGTTGAGGGGGAACCGGTCCCACTTATCGTCACCGCGAGGCATATCATGCCAACCGCGGAGGGAGGGGGTGGCAGGCGGCCACCTCCACCTTGGCCACCGCCACCATCGGCAAAGTCATCTAAGAACGATGGTCTGGTGGATCCGGCGGCCTCCTTGGGGGCGGCTGCTGTGGTCTCCTCGTCGGCTCTCTCAGGAGAGGCCATGGACACCGTGCGGGCTCTTGGTGTGATGAAGGTCCCTATAACTAAGCCTGCGATGGTGAAGGCTAAGGATGCTACTAATGACAGGGCTTCCGACAAGTCTGAGGGCGAGAGAGCTACGAAGTGGCCTCGAAAGAAAGAGAAAGTGACTTGCTATAGATGCGGTGTGCCGGGACATTTTGTGGCTGAATGCACAACGGACCTATGTGATATTTGCCTAAAGCTGAAGCATGCTTCAGGAGAGTGTCCTCTCCTTCTAGGACCTAAGCTGGTGGTCACCATCTATGGGGTTTGTTGCCCCGAGCTTATGTTCTTTGAGTCACCAGACATCGCCCCGATCACACCTATGACGGAGAGTTCGATTATGAGTGTGGTGAAAGTGACGGATGGATCGATGACTGAAGCACAAATAGTTCAGCAACTACGCAAGTTGATATGACTTTCACTCGCACACATGGCGTGACGCGGCTGCTTTTTAGTGTGGTGGATATTGAGTTCGTCCCGGATGTGGTGAGATGGACTCATACTGGCGTCATGTATACCCTTGATGTTGAGATTGAGGACTCCCCGTTGTTTCAGGGAGTGGACGGGAACCATGATGTCGATATGATTGAGGGAGATGATGGTACTGGGAGTCGGGGTAGGGGTGCAGAGCACAGTAGGCGTGATGATGCCAAGAGGCTATAGGGAAAGCCGCTAAGGTATATGAGACTGCTAAGGGTGCAGCACCACCGTCTACGCCGATGAATAAGCTTAGGTTTGGTTCCTTTGGTGTGTCATCGGCTCCCAGTCGCCTTTGGGTCACAGGGTCGAGCTTGATGATCCTGCAGAGTGAAAGTTGCCACCGCTGCCGATGGCGGCCTTTTCGCAGCAGCATTTGATGACAACGATGGACGTGCCCCCATGGTAGGAGATCTTTGGGACACTCGACATGCTGGATGTGACACCGAGATAGGAGGTCCTTGGGTCGCCCGTCGCGCCGGCCCAGCCAGTCCGTGGACGAGGGGGTGGGAGTCGCGGGCAGGAGGCCCTATGCTCTCCTCCTCTTCCACTGAGTCTTTCAGGGCTTCGGCAGGCACCGGCTTCCTCGATACTTGCTGAGGAGAGCTCGGCCACTGCTGGCGAGGAGGGAACGGACGTGCCGGCGGGGGGAGACCTGTCGCTGGTTCGGGCCTCTTCTCCTACGACGGCGATCGAGGGATCAGTCGAGTACATGGCAGGCGACCATGCCCAGGCTAACAGGACGATAGAGGAGGTGATTGTTTATGGAAGGATTGTGGCCCCGATGTCAGGTGACAGGCGTGTTACTCACCGGATACAGGCCCAACCTGATGCGGATGACCTGCAGTTGGGGCGTGCTATGCGGGCAGCCGAGCTTCGTGATATCAAGGCAACTACAGGTATATCTGTTAATACGAGTTGTTCCATACTGCATTTTTCATAACATGATATTATTAATAATGCGGCCAACTTAGGGATATGTCTCGGTTCTAATGGGAAGGAAATAGCAAAATCTGTTAATGACTTGTTAGATTTGGAAGCTGAGAGAGCCTCAGAAATGATTCAAAATATAGCGGCTGTGGGGCATAGGAATGATGTTGAGATTAATAAATTGGGGATTACATCACTAGAAAGTTTGTGCGAAGACCTTATACCCACTTCTGGGGCCGAGGCCGAGATACATGAAATGGGGTCAGAGGGGTATGTGGCTCCTCTACCGCCAGAATGTATTTCACAAACTCTCCCCGGTAATATGGATGCGAAGGGGGTGCCGGATATAAACCAAAACGTTCCTAGAAGAGGAAAGTTTATCCTACATCGACAGTCCGTAGAAGTGCGAGAGTCAAATCGAAGAAAAAAATTATGATGAGTAATGAAATGAATCTTTTGGAATAGCAGAGGTCTAGTAGACTTGGCTAAAAGAAGGTTTCTTGCGGGAGCGTCACTAGAGCATAAACTAGATTTTATTGCCCTACTAGAACGGGCAGGGATAACTTCAATTTGCAGTCTCGATACCTTATCTGGTGGAATAGATTTTGACTAGCACTGCTTACCCCCAAGGGGACGATCTAGAGGGATTTTACTCGGGGTTAAGTGTGAAACGTTAGAGGTGATGAATGTCGTTCGAGGTGACTATGCCGTGAAGTTCCGTGTGAGGTCAAAGATTGATGGTTTCAGATGGGCTTTGGTAGCTGTTTACGGAGCAGCTCAATCTGAGTTTAAACTGGATTTCCTAGTGAGGGTCCGTGGGGATGAAAGGTTACAGATGCTAGTGGGAGGAGATTTTGACATTATTAGCGGAAGAGAAGAAAAGAATAATGACAAGTTCGATGGAAGATGGTCATTTATGTTTACTGCGATTATCGACAACCTCAATTTGACAGAGATTGACCTTACTGGTAAACAATTCATGTGGGCGAACACATTACCGAATCTAACATATGAGAAGTTGGACCGGGTGCTTACTAGTGTCGAATGGGAACAAAAATCCCCACTTGTGATGGTGCAGGCGTTACAAAGGGCAATCTCTGACCATACACCCTTGTTGGTCGACTCAGGAGAAGCGGCCCATATAGGCAACAAGAATACCTTTTCTTTGGAACTAAGCTGGTTCGAGAGAGAGGATTTCTTAGATCTTGTTGCAAGGGAATGGGCCAAGGATGTTGGTGGACATTCGAGTGTCAAAAGGTGGGAAAATAAGATTAGACACTTGCGGCAATTTTTTAGGGGTTGAGCCAGAAATGAAAGCGGGATATATAAACAAGAAAACGAGAGACTAACCCGGTTGATTGAAGATTTAGATCTGAAAGAGGAATCTAACCTGCTTCATGTGACCGAACGGGCCACCAAAACTGAGGCCGAGCAGAAACTACGCGCTCTTCTTAGAGAAGAAGAAATGAAATGGGCTTTGAGAGCTAAGGTGCTTAAAGTCGTCCAAGGGGATGACAATACTCAATTTCGACAAGGAGATCCGATATCTCCTATTCTGTTCAACATAGTGGCAGATATGTTGGCAGTACTTATCGGCAGGGCCAAGGAGAACGGCCAAGTAGGAGGACTCGTTTCTCATCTTGTGGATGGGGGGGGGGGGGTTATATACTACAATATGCTGACGACACTGTCATATTCATGGAACATGATCTCACAAAGGCTAGAAATATGAAAGTAGTACTTTGTCTTTTTGAACAAGTGCCGGAGTTAAAAATAATTTCCACAAGAGCGAATTGTTTTGCTTTGGAAGAGCCAAAGAGGAACAAGATGCGTATAGACAATTGTTCGGTTGTGAAATGGGTTCCTTGCCATTTAGTTCCCTCGGAATCCCAATTCACCATCGTAGACTATCAAATAAAGAATGAAAATGCATCGAGGATCGATTCTAAAAAAGCTAAGATGCTGGAAGGGCAAACTTATGTCTTATGGAGGTCGGCTTGTGTTGATAAATTCTGTATTAACTAGTATGCCGATGTTCCTGCTATCTTTCTTTGAAGTACCTATAGGGGTATGAAAAAGGTTAGACTTCTATCGATCTCGTTTCTTTTGGTAGTGTGATGAGGTTAAAAAATGAAATGCAGCTTGACCAGATGGGATATTATTTATAGACCCAAAGACCAAGGGGGCCTGGGATTGAGAACTTGGAGATTAAAAACAAATGCCTGCTGAGTAAATGACTATATAGGTTATCAGTTGAGACCGACGGTATGTGGGTGTAGATTCTGCGTAACAAATACTTACAATCCAAGTCTTTAGCCCAGGTTACCGTAAGACCTAATGACTTGCCATTTTGGAAGGGGCTAGTGAGAACGAACGATACTTTCTTCCGCGGAGCGAAATTTGTTGTTGGAAACGGCACAACAACCAAATTTTGGGAAGATACATGGTTGGGGGAGATGCCTCTAACCTTGCAGTATCCCACATGGTATAGTATTGTGCAACGTAAGGAGGGTTACATTGCTACAATATTACAATCGGCCCATTAAACATCTAGTTCAGGAGGTCTCTCGTAGGGGAGCGTTGGAGCTCCTGGCTGCACCTTGTGCGAAGGTTGATGGATGTTCAACATTCTGATCAGCCAGACTTCTTTCACTGGAAGTTAACTAGGAGCGGTGTGTTTACGGTAAAATCTATGTACCTGGATTTGATTGATTCTGGCCGAATCTCGAGATCGATCTATATTTAAAAAATTAAAGTTTCATTGAGAAATAAAATCTTCATGTGGTTCGTTCACAAGGAAGTGATTCTTCCAAAGATAATCTGCTTAAGAGAAGATGGGTAGGCATTTCACGATGTTGCTTTTCTGACCAGGATGAAACAATACAACATCTTTTTATTGATTGTCCTCTCGCTAAGCTTCTTTGGTGCACAATTTGTTGGAATATTAGGCAAGTTCATGATTAATTCCAGTAAATAATTCATGACTAGAAGAGATACTAGCATGCAATAATCTAGCAAACTAGAAGAACAGCAAGACATGCATAGCAGCAGCAAACACGTAACAATAGCTGTAGAAACAGACATGAACAGAGGATGTTGGACGTACTGATCGTTAGCTATTATGGGTGCGACAGTGTTGATGACGATGTTGGCGACGATCTGCTGCTGACGGCGATGAATACGACGATGAGTAGCACCGCCCGACTTGGACGGAAGACGACCCGTGATGACGAATTTGAGCAGTCGCGCACAGCGCTTCCCAAAAACCTAATTCGTCCTCTCCCGGTGCAGGATCGCAAAGACGAATGGTTCCGGAGACCTGCTCTCCCACGCGCCGATGCACGCCGGCATTTGGGATGGAGTAGACTACGATGGCGGCGCAAGTTGTGAGATGAGGCAAAACCCTAGGTGTTTTTCGATGTGTCTCTGGCCGCAGCCGGTAGCTGTATATATATTAGGACCAGAGGCGGTATTGTGGCGCGACCACAATCCCAAACCGACTTGGTTTCTAATTCGTATACTTACCGGACAAGAAATCAAAAACTTGTCTGCCAAGACATAAAAATAAAACGGCAAAAGGAAGCTGCGCTCTTGCAAGGAGACGGACCAGATTTCGGCGGACCATTCACGCGCATGTCGCATGTCGCATGTACGCGCCGCCTCGCCTCGCCACGGCCCGGCCAGGCAAGGCGAGGCGAGCGAGCGCGCGCGTGTGGTTTTCCCTTTCTCTTCTCACATACCACTTAGAGTGGTGGAGAGAACCCACTATATAAAGAGGTCCAACTCTTCTTCAACTTCCGGGGTGGGACTAAACTTAGCACCACCACTTGCCATTTTACACATGGGCTTTGAGGTTTCAGAAATTGCTATGGGCCTAGCCCATTAATTCTAACAATCCCCCACCAGATCTCAAATACCCATTTAGAGATTTGCCTTCTCTCACCACTTGTTTAATATACCAGTGTTTCAGCAGAGACTGTTAAGTTGAACTTCTGCCTAGAACTTTAAGCTACATCCATTCACAACTTGACAATGGACTATGCCTTGAATTGCTAGTTTTGTGTGAACAGGTTTCACTCAAAGTCTTAACCAGTAACTGACCGCCAGTAGGCTACCCCGCGGTTTGGAGCTTATACGTCATACTCCCTGGTCTCTTCGTGAGCTTACTAGAGATCACCCAATCTCATAGACTGCGACGTTTACAGTCAGAACTCATATAGGTGTGTTCTTTCAAGACTGCTCTGTAGGACAGCATCTTTGCTAATTATAGCCAATAGAACCACATTAAGGCATGTTGCCAACCTGCCTTACAGATCTGAGCCTTACAGCTCTGAGAGTTTTGCATCTTCACTTGGAGACGATCATAAGTTATTACTCTCCTCAGTTAACCAATAGCTTGTTCTTCCCAGATCCTAATTCACGGGATCTCCGATCACAAAGGTTGGGTTACTACTATGGTGTAACATCTATAGGTCTCATACCCATCTCCCTCGATGCAATATCTATCACATTTCGTGATAGTCCCTTTGTAAAGGGATCTGCCAGGTTTTTGTCTGTTTGTATATACGTAACAGTTATTACTCCGGAGTTTCTCAACTTCCTGACAGACTTCAAACGTCTTTTCACGTGTCTTGATGACTTTGCATTATCTTTAGAATTGTTCACTTTAGCGATAACCGTTTGGTTATCACAATTCATAAGAATAGCCGGTACAGGTTTTTCAACAACTGGCAAGTCCATCAAGAGCTCACGCAGCCATTCTGCCTCAACAGTAGCTGTGTCAAAAGCAGTTAATTCTGCTTCCATAGTTGACCTCGTCAATATGGTTTGCTTGCAAGACCTCCATGACACTGCGCCACCACCATGAGTAAATACATACCCACTTGTTGCGTAAAGTACATCAACATCGGAGATCCAATTTGAATCACTATATCCTTCTAGCACAGCAGGATGCCCTGAATAAGTAATTCCGTAACTCATAGTACCTCTCAGATAGCGCAAGACCCTTTCTAGTGCATGCCAATGATCATCACCCGGGTTGGACATGAACCTACTCAGTTTGCTCACAGCAAAAGAGATATCTGGTCTTGTAGCGCTAGCTAAGTACATGAGTGAACCGACAATTTGAGAGTATCTTAATTGATCTCTCGTTTCTTTCTTGTTCTTTCTGAGTGTCACGCTGGGATCATAAGGTGTTGGAGAAGGCTTGCTATCCATAAAACCGAATCGGTTCAAGACCTTCTCAACATAGTGAGATTGCGTTAATGTAATCCCACTCTCATCCTTAATAAGTTTGATGTTTAGAATTACATCGGCTTCTCCCAGATCTTTCATGTCAAAACTTTTTGATAGAAAAGACTTGACCTCATTAATTGCATTAATGTTTGTACCAAAGATCAGTATGTCGTCCACATACAAACATAATATGACACTATTGCCCCCACCATGGCGATAGTAAACACACCTATCAGCCTCGTTAATGACAAATCCTGCAAAAGTCAGAGTTCTTTCAAACTTCTCATGCCATTGCTTAGGTGCCTGTTTCAGACCATACAAAGATTTTAACAACTTGCACACCTTTCTCTCTTCACCCTTTACCACAAACCTGTCAGGCTGATCCATATAGATCTCCTCTTCCAACTCTCCATTGAGAAAAGCTGTCTTTACATCCATTTGATGAATGATAAGACCATAAGAGGCAGCCAAGGAAAGTAACACTCGAATGGTGGTCATTCTAGCAACGGGTGAATAGGTGTCAAAGTAATCTTCGCCTTCTTTCTGAGTGTAGCCCTTGGCCACTAGCCGCGCCTTGTACTTATCAATAGTACCATCAGGCTTTAGCTTCTTTTTGAACACCCACTTACAGCCCACAGGTTTACAACCATATGGTCTATCAGTTAGTTCCCAAGTTCCATTAGAAAGAATTGAGTCCATCTCATTATGAACAGCTTCTTTCCAATAATCTACATCCGGAGATGCATATGCTTCTGCAATCGTCTTGGGTGTGTCGTCCACAAGGTATACAATGAAATCATCACCAAAGGATTTTGCAATCCTTTATCTCTTGTTCCTTCTAGGAACTTCATTGTTATCCTTCTCAAGGACTTCCTCATGTGACTGTTCGAAATATTCATCAGTTGTACTAGATTCAGGAATTATCTCAGAAGAAAATCTAGCAATGCTATGCATATCTTTCATAGGAAATATGTTCTCAAAAAATGTTGCATCATGAGATTCCATTATAGTATCAACATGCATATCTGGTACTTCAGATTTTACCACTAAAAACCTATAAGCAATGCTCCGTTGAGCATACCCTAGAAAGACACAATCCACTGTCTTTGGTCCAAGTTTGCGTTTCTTAGGAATAGGAATATTGACCTTTGCCAAACATCCCCAAGTGCGCAAATAAGAAAGTGATGGTTTTCTCCCAACCCACTCCTCATAAGGGGTTTTCTCCTTATTATTGTTGGGAACTCTATTTAGGACATGACATGAAGTCAATAGAGCCTCCCCCCACCATGCCTTAGATAAACCAGCAGTGTCTAACATGGCATTCACCAAGTCAGTCAATGTGCGGTTTTTCCTCTCGGCCACTCCATTTGATTGAGGTGAATAGGGAGGCGTCCTCTCATGAATAATACCATGTTCCTCACAAAATTCATCAAAAACTTTTGGAAAATACTCTCCACCACGATCGGACCTAAGACGCTTGATCTTTCTCTCTAGTTGATTTTCAACTTCAGCTTTATAGATTTTAAAGTAGTCTAATGCTTCATCTTTAGTTTGCAACAAATAAACATAGCAAAATCTAGTCGCATCATCAATCAAAGTCATGAAATATCTCTTTCCACCTTTTGTCAACACACCATTCATCTCACAAAGATCAGAATGTATGAGTTCTAGAGGTGCCAAGTTTCTCTCCTCGGCAGCCTTATGAGGCTTTCGAGGTTGCTTAGATTGCACACAACTATGGCACTTAGAACCTTTGGCAACTGTGAAGTTCGGAATTAAACTCATGCTGGATAGCCGAGACATTAAACCAAAATTAATATGACATAAACAAGAGTGCCAAATACTTGCATCATCATTAACACTAGCACAAATTTGGTTTATTGACTTATTGCAAAAATCTGAAAGAGAAAAGCGGAACAAGCCTCCGCACTCATAGCCTTTTCCTATAAATTGTCCAAATCTTGACACGATTACTTTATTGGACTCTAAAACTACCTTAAATCCATCTCGACATAGAAGGGAGCCGCTAACTAGATTCTTGTTCATAGTAGGGACATGCTGCACGTTCCTTAGTTGCACGATCTTTCCCCAAGTAAACTTCAGATCCACCGTGCCAATGCCACGAACAGAAGCATGTGACCCATTCCCCATTAGGACGGAAGAATCCCTTGCGACCTGATAAGAAGTAAACAGGGAGATGTCAGCACACACATGAACGTTAGCACCCGAATCAATCCACCACAAAGCTGATTGAAATACTGAAAGCACAATAGGTAAATTACCATACCCATCAGTATTGCTAGTGGTCACCATGTTGACAGTCTTGGAGCTTGTTTTCCCTCTGCGGTCTGCATGTTCAGGGCATTCCTTGGAAAAGTGTCCAGGCTTCCCACAGGCGTAGCACTCTAGCTCAGCCTTGTTGAACTTCTTCTTCTTCTTGAAGGTAGTAGTCTTGGTAGGCTTGTTGAAAACAGGTTTGTTCTTCCCTTTGTTCTTGTTCTGTGGGTACCTATGCACCATGTTAGCAGTAGGCTGAACCTCACCTCCTTTTTCAGTAGTATCTTTAGCTCGAGCTTTTTCTTCAACATCAAGAGATGCAATCAGATTTTCAACTGATATCTCCTGTCTCTTATGCTTCAGAGTTGTGGCAAAATTCCTCCATAAAGGAGGCAACTTTGCAATCATGCACCCAGCCACGAATTTGTCGGGTAGAACACATTTAAGGAGTTCAAGTTCCTTCACAATGCACTGTATCTCACAAGCTTGTTCAACCACAGAACGGTTATTCACCATCTTGTAGTCATGAAAACTCTCCATGATGTACAGTTCACTGCCTGCATCTGTTGCACCGAATTTTGCATTCAGTGCATCCCACAGAATCTTTCCGTCATTTATGTGCATGTACACATCACACAGACGGTCAGCAAGAACACTCAGAATGCATCCCACAAACATAGTATTGGCTTCCTGGAATTTTCTCCGATCTTCGTCGGTCATTCCCTCTGGAGCACCAACACTAGCGTGGAAAACTTTCAGAGCAGTAAGCCAGAGCGTGGTCTTCACCTGCCACCTCTTAAAGTGCACACCGGTAAACTTATCCGGCCTCAGTGCATCAGCGAATCCAGCCATAGTTAACTCAGGAAATTGCCTATAATTAGGTTTTTGGATTGTTGGAATATTAGGCAAGTTCATGATTAATTCCAGTAAATAATTCATGACTAGAAGAGATACTAGCATGCAATGATCTAGCAAACTAGAAGAACAGCAAGACATGCATAACAGCAGCAAACACGTAACAATAGCTGTAGAAACAGACATGAACAGAGGATGTTGGACGTACTGATCGTTAGCTATTATGGGTGCGACAGTGTTGATGACGATGTTGGCGACGATCTGCTGCTGACGGCGATGAATACGACGATGAGTAGCACCGCCCGACTTGGACGGAAGACGACCCGTGATGACGAATTTGAGCAGTCGCGCACAGCGCTTCCCAAAAACCTAATTCGTCCTCTCCCGGTGCAGGATCGCAAAGACGAACGGTTCCGGAGACCTGCTCTCCCACGCGCCGATGCACGCCGGCGTTTGGGATGGAGTAGACTACGATGGCGGCGCAAGTTGTGAGATGAGGCAAAACCCTAGGTGTTTTTCGGTGTGTCTCTGGCCGCAGCCGGTAGCTGTATATATATTAGGACCAGAGGCGGTATTGTGTCGCGACCACAATCCCAAACCGACTTGGTTTCTAATTCGTATACTTACCGGACAAGAAATCAAAAACTTGTCTGCCAAGACATAAAAATAAAACGGCAAAAGGAAGCTGCGCTCCTGCAAGGAGACGGACCAGATTTCGGCGGACCATTCACGCGCATGTCGCATGTACGCGCCGCCTGTTGGGAATCGTAGCATAATTTAAAAAATTTCCTACGCTCACCAAGATGCATCTATGGAGTATACTAGCAACGAGGGGAAAGGAGTGCATCTACATACCCTTGTAGATCGCGAGCGGAAGCGTTCCAATGAACGTGGATGACGGAGTCGTACTCGCCGTGATTCAAATCACCGATGACCGAGTGCCGAACGGACGGCACCTCCGCGTTCAACACACGTACGGTGCAGCGACGTCTCCTCCTTCTTGATCCAGCAAGGGGGGAGGAGAGGTTGATGAAGATCCAGCAGCACGACGGCGTGGTGGTGGATGTAGCGGGATCTCGGCAGGGCTTCGCCGAGCGTCTGCGAGAGGGAGAGGTGTAGCAGGGGAGGAGGGAGGCGCCCAAGGCTGTAATAATACTGCCCTCCCTCCCCCCTTTATATAGGCCCCCTGGGAGGGGGGGGGCGCCGGCCAGGATCCCATCTGGATGGGGGCGGCGGCCAGGGGGGATACTTGCCCCCCAAGGCAAGTGGGGCGCCCCCCCCCCCACCCTAGGGTTTCCAACCCTAGGCGCAGGGGGAAGGCCCATGGGGGGCGCCCCAGCCCACTATGGGCTGGTTCCCTTCCCACTTTAGCCCACGGGGCCCTCCGGGATAGGTGGCCCCACCCGGTGGACCCCCGGGACCCTTCCGGTGGTCCCGGTACAATACCGGTAACCCCCGAAACTTTCCCGGTGGCCGAAACTTGACTTCCTATATATAATTCTTCACCTCCGGACCATTTCGGAACTCCTCGTGACGTCCGGGATCTCATCCGGGACTCCGAACAACTTTCGGGTTTCCGCATACTCATATCTCTACAACCCTAGCGTCACCAAACCTTAAGTGTGTAGACCCTACGGGTTCGGGAGACATGCAGACATGACCGAGACGCCTCTCCGGTCAATAACCAACAGCGGGATCTGGATACCCATGTTGGCTCCCACATGTTCCACGATGATCTCATCGGATGAACCACGATGTCGAGGATTCAATCAATCCCGTATACAATTCCCTTTGTCAATCGGTATGTTACTTGCCCGAGATTCGATCGTCGGTATCCCAATACCTTGTTCAATCTCGTTACCGGCAAGTCTCTTTACTCGTACCGCAATGCATGATCCCGTGACTAACGCCTTAGTCACATTGAGCTCATTATGATGATGCATTACCGAGTGGGCCCAGAGATACCTCTCCGTCACACGGAGTGACAAATCCCAGTCTCGATCCGTGCCAACCCAACAGACACTTTCGGAGATACCCGTAGTGCACCTTTATAGTCACCTAGTTACGTTGTGACGTTTGGCACACCCAAAGCACTCCTACGGTATCCGGGAGTTGCACGATCTCATGGTCTAAGGAAAAGATACTTGACATTGGAAAAGCTCTAGCAAACGAAACTACACGATCTTTTATGCTATGCTTAGGATTGGGTCTTGTCCATCACATCATTCTCCTAATGATGTGATCCCGTTATCAATGACATCCAATGTCCATAGTCAGGAAACCATGACTATCTGTTGATCAACGAGCTAGTCAACTAGAGGCTTACTAGGGACACGTTGTGGTCTATGTATTCACACATGTATTACGATTTCCGGATAACACAATTATAGCATGAACAATAGACAATTATCATGAACAAAGAAATATAATAATAACCATTTATTATTGCCTCTAGGGCGTATTTCCAACACCGCCTCGCCTCGCCTCGTCACGCCACGCCACGCCACGCCACGGCCCGGCCAGGCAAGGCGAGGCGAGCGAGCGCGCGCGTGTGGTTTTCCCTTTCTCTTCTCACATACCACTTGGAGTGGTGGAGAGAACCCACTATATAAAGAGGTCCAACTCTTCTTCAACTTTCGGGGTGGGACTAAACTTAGCACCACCACTTGCCATTTTACACATGGGCTTTGAGATTTCAGAAATTGCTATGAGCCTAGCCCATTAATTCTAACACAATTCATGTAGTCTTAATATTAACCCTCCAGTTAGCATTGACATGTTATTTGAGACGTGGCTAACTGGAATGAAACCAGTTATTGCGGGACATATTCGGATATGAATATGCGCATTACTTTGGGCTATATGGAACTGCAGAAATGATATGATCTTTAATAGACAAAATATTTAAACTTCTTGCAGGTTATCTATAGAGCTATAGCTTGAATCCGTACGTGGTCGTTACTCACTCATACGGACTCCATGAAGCTTTTGATTACTGGGTGCAACCGATGGGAGACGGTAGCACGGAATATCTACAACCGGTTTGGATGGCGGTCCAATAATAGGATATGTATTTAGTCATCATGTCCCCTTTTTCGCCAGTTGTCGCTTTTTTTTATCTTCTTTTCTTTTTATGCTTCACTTGCGAGCTGTACTGAATTACAGACTTTGTTTTGATTGACATTTTTTATAAGATGGCCACGTGCATCGTTCTGATGCAGAAGCTGGGAATAATCCTGCTTTTCAAAAAAGAATCAACTGTCAAAGAAGTACAAAAAACGCCAAAAGTAAAAATTACATCCAGGTTCATGGACCACCTAGCGACGGCTATAAGCACTAAAGCGAGCCGAAAACTCGCCGCTGTCATCGCCCCCGTCATCAAAAGACGAGTAAACGTTGTTGTAATAGACAGCCTGAAAGTCGTCGTGCTAAGGCCTCAATGAACCCACCCACCAAAACATCAACGGCACCCGACCAAGAGACGCGCGCGATGGGCCCTTCTATTGCTCGCGAACAGTGAGTGATGCATGCACCTGGGACGACGATGATAGGATAAGAATGGCCTACATCGAATGTCTTCTTTTTTCAGATACTGCTAATGGCTTTGGCGGCACGTCGGTCCGGGACTTTGGCGAAAGGAATGGAACGGATGACGACACCACATACGCACTGACGGCCTCCGGACCGGCAGGCACAGGCGCCGCTGGATAACGATGCGTGCATATTCTATCTAATCTAGTCACTCTGCTCCAGCACCGAACCAGATTTCTTCCGAGCTCGACCCTGCAAACGTTTCTATCTATCGGGAAGCTTTTAGTATGTAGACTCTGTCTTCGATGCCACCGATCTTGTGAGTACGTTTCTATTCATTCTTCCTGGTAGGAACATGGTAGTATCAGATGCTACTGAAGTACCGATAGCGACGCTCTGACCAATGGCTACTTGCAGGTTAGATAAGCACACAGACTACAAAGCCTCGGCCCCAGGTTTTGTTAGAACGGAAACCACTCCGCTAGCCCCAGTGCCACTCCGGATATGGTCGACAATCCCGTGTGCTAATCCGGTATCTGTTGTAGCAGTACTACTAGTACCTTCCAGTGTCCAAACAAAGTCAAGCACTCAACTCAAGCCCCGCTGCAGACATATATAAATACGACCAGATCCACCGATGATGCTTATCAGTTACCACTACTCTTCGGTACCATTCGCAACTACACATTCTTGTCTATTCGATCCTACAAGTATCTATTCGATTCTACCACATCCATCTCAAGAAGAAGTTGATCATCCTAATCCTAGCTAGAGCCTAGATGGGGTCTCTGATGGCCGGCTGGGATTCGCCGGTTCTTGGCGATGACACCAAAGGTACGCGGCTACACACACGGTCCACTTACTGCTTGCAGCCATGTTTATGTTTTTATTATGTTGCTTGCTTTGATCGTCAGAAAGCTAACTGTGTGTGTGTAAGCAGCTCGTGTGATGAGGAACCGGTCCCTGACAAAGGAGGAGGTGGAGGCCTTCTGGAGGCAGCGCGGGAAGCCGGCGCGGGAGGACGGCGGCGGTGAGACCCTTGCCGTCGACGTCACCTCCCTGTTCGCCTCCCCTGGTCGACCTATGGAGAAGAGCCCGCTGGGAAGCTCGCAGAGGAGCAGGTCACCGGCGTCGTCTCCGGTGGCTGCCGGCCACGAGGAGATCGACGCAGCTGACGCCGCCGACGCCGGCAAGAGCCGGGACTGGTACGTGACGATTGCGACCAACCGCCGATGATGACACTGTCCTTTGATTTGACGTGGTCAGTTCGTTGGATATTGATCTGCTAATTGTTTGTTTTGGGTCGGTGGGCAGGTGGACGAGGAGCAACTGGGCCTTCCTCAACGAGCCGCCGCACGAGGAGAGGCCGGGCACGGCGCACAGCTACACGCCGCAGTTCCACGTCGCCGCCCGCAACGCCTGACCGGACATGTCCGTAGAGTGTACGCAATACTAGTACCATGTCACGCTGCTGGAACAATGCCTAGGCTAGGCCTACTGCCTGCACCGCGTGGAGATGCACCATATGTCCATATGGGTCATTTCCCTGTAAAATGTCCCTTGTACAATAGATGTATTGTAAATGTATATTTAAGTTGCCTATGTATTATGTAAGTAAAATACAGAGTGAATTTCAAAATGATAAAATTATATGAGTTTCTCGGAGGTGCTCATAGGGGTAGGATGTGTATGTGTACGTTCATAGGGTTGAGTGTATGCGCGTATGTCTGAGCGCTTGCGTCTGTACTGTGTTAAAAAAAATTAACTTGGACTAATTTATAGCACATACATAAAGACCAAAGTACAAGGAGCTGCTTTCCCACTGGTTTTTTGTCCATTTAATTTTCTTCATTTTTCAGTCAATTTCATCGCGACTCGCTCTAGGTTTATGCTACCTTTCCCACTATTTTTATATTCCGATGTTTTTCTCTTTTTTGTTTCTTTTTCCCTTTTTAAATATTTAAAATTCCCGGAATTTTCCAAAAGCCATGAAGTATTTTTCCCCTAAAATTCATGAATTTTTAAATATCCATGTATAGTTTTCAGATTGGTGATTGTTTTAAATTCAAAAATATATTTAAAATCATAAATATTTTTTGAAAAATTCACAAATTTAAAAAAAATCATCCAGAATTTTAAATTTTCTGATCACT
Source organism: Triticum aestivum (assembly GCF_018294505.1). Taxonomy (NCBI): domain Eukaryota; kingdom Viridiplantae; phylum Streptophyta; class Magnoliopsida; order Poales; family Poaceae; genus Triticum; species Triticum aestivum. Next base: position 534,182,878 of record NC_057808.1, on the reverse strand, counting down.
TTCTAAATTCATGAATATTTTCTTAAGACCCAAGACTGGTTTTTGCAAATTTGTGACTTTTTCAATTTTTCGAAAAATTAATGCAATTCATGAATATTTTTAAAATTTGGGACGTACACCCTTTGTCCCTTTTACATGGCACGCACATATTACAAAGTCCAACTTTGACCATAAAATTGACCAATAAACACATGGGTTATGTGTCACAGAAAATATAGTACTATTCAATTCATAGTAAAATGTAGTTTCCGATGATATAATTTTTGCAACACATAATTAATGTATTTTGGTGAAACTAATGGTCAAAGTTTATGCATACAAACAAAGGACGCAATATAAATAGGAACGAGAGGAGCATAAATTTTCATTTCATAATATAATTTTAAACCCGCAAACCGGTCAAAAACAGAGAGAAACGGGAAAACCCAAAAAACAAATCGACAAATCAACGTACCGCAGCTATTGTCCGTAGAGAGCAAACAGACCGACCCATATCGCTCAATGTGTTAGAATAGGAGGTCAAAAGAAAATGTGACTCCCTATATGACGCTCTTTGCGTAACTTTGTCGATGAGACGCATAGAGCGCTTGTGACTATCGCCAGCCTAGTTAGCCATGTGTCTATACCGAGCGCTGTATTTTTTGGTGTAACCATTTTTGTGCTTTAATTTTTTGTTGATTTCTTGTTATTTTTTGACATAAAATAAATATAAAAACACCCATATTTATTTATTTTGGAAAACCCAGAGTATTTTTAAAATAATGGACAACGTTTTTATATTTTGTACATTTGATAAATATGACCATTTTTCGAGGAAACTTGATTTTTTGAAAACTTAAAAATATATTTTCCAGAGCATTTTTTGAAAGCTGTGAACATCTTAAAAATAGCACTTGAAAAGTGGAGAATAAAAAACTAGTGGGGAAAGCAAGAAAGGAAAAGAAAAATAAAAACTAGAAATAGAGTATTCCTAAACCAGGTGATCGCTGTCCTTGAGCTGCCAACCCATTAACCCATTAAGCTCAGATCTGGCCTGGTCAGGATGCATGAGACGTGGGCTTTCAGCCTGATTCAGAAGTGGCCACTAGCCGACGACTGTAGCAGCCGCGCAAGGTCAGGGCAAATGAATGATCCTAAGAAAATTAATTAGTTGTATCCATTTGACTATTCTACATGCACGTCTGGTTCTGAAAAATAAGCTGCTATGTTAAACTTTATAAACCAGTTGTACATTTTAAAAATGAGCAATTTAAAAAAAAATGCAATATGTGTAGGCAGTAGTATACTTTCTTACTGTGCAGGTTTGGTTCGTGTTGTAGCCACCGTCGTGGATCTGATCACCGGAGATGATAATCGTGTCGATGCCATCACTAGTCAATGTCATGCTGCACATGTCCTCAGCAATGACGATTGGATCTGCCACCTTGTACGCACCCTTCTTCACGTAGATCGTGTGGCAGTTCTTGCGGTGGGGTGGGGCAACCACGAGGCGAGGGCATTAACGATTATCATGTAATATCGATGCCGTTTAGTGCCACCATCGTGTTAACCACTGCATTTGCGGACACCCGTTGCACTTCATTGCTTTTCTAATCATACCAAGTATGCAAGCTAGGAAAATGGGACTGGAAGAAACTATGTTGTTTTTGTCGTCGCTTATGGATTAGAACAAATATAGTTGGCCACTTGGATGACCATGGTGAATGAGTTGCACATGCCAAGGGAAACGAAACATGTTCTTCTATGCACTTAACAAGAGAGATGGAGCATGTTCGCATTGCGAGATGAATGTAGTGAGCAGTGGCGGAGCTACGAACATGATGCGGGGAGGGGGGGCACTGCCCCCTCCCCCAATTAATTTTTTTGATACATCAACTCCCAGGCGAACATTCTTTTACTCCCCCTGTAACTTAATATACACCACGTTTTGACACTGTCATAGTGTCAAAGAAATCTTATATTAAGTTAGAGAGGTAGTACTCGACATGGAAAAGGCTGCTGACACTGGTGTTGTCGCACCACTTGAGCCAGCCTTTCGGGTGCTCAACACTGGAAATGGTGCACTGCATGAAAACAATGTGCGAAATTCACAAATATTTTTAAATTTTGGGATGTGCACCCTTTGTTCCTAATAATCACATGGCACACACATATTACGAAGTCCAAGTTTGACCACAAAATTGGCGAACCAAACATAGATTATGTGTCATAGAAATATATTATTCAATTCGTAGTAAAATGTAGTTTCTGATTTATAATTTTTGACACATAGTTAATATATTTTGATGAAACTAACGGTCAAAGTGCATACAAAGCAATGACGCCATATAAATAGGGACAAGAGGAGCATGCAATTTCATTTCACAATATATTTTTTGATTCGCAAACCGGTCAAAAACAGAGAGAAACAGGGAAACCAAAAAACAAATGGACAAAGCCAACTATCGCACCAATTGTTCATAGAGAGTGAAACAGACCGATCCATATTGCTTAAAGCGTTAGACTAGGTGCTCCCAAGAAAATGTTAGTCCCTATATGATGTTGTTTGCGTCACTTTGTTGATGAGATGCATAGAGCGCTTGTGACTAGCGTTGACCTAGTTAGCCATGTGTCCATACCAAGCACAGTATTATTTTTGTTTTACCAAAAAAATTGGGTTTGATTTTCTATCGATTTCCAGTTATTTTTCAGCCGATTTTGAAATAAATATAAAAAACTGATATCTATATATGTTGACAAATGGAATAAAAATGTTTTGGTAAAAAAATTGATTTTACTTTTTTTAAAAATATGAACATTTTTTGTGAATAAGTGATTGCTTAAAAATGTAAAAAAATTGAAATTTCTAGAACAATTTTGAAAACTATGAACATTTAGAAAAAAGATTAACTAAGAAAATCAAAGCAAAAGGAAGCAAAACAAAGACCAGTGGAGAAAACAAGAAAGGATGAGAAAAATGAAAACCAGGAATAGAATATTCCTAAACCAGAAAAAACACGAAACCATAACATTCTCGACCTGGAACTAGGTGCTATCCTTGGGCTGCGAGACTGAGATCTGGCCTGGTCGGGAGGGAAGAGACCGGGGCTGTCAGCCCGATTCAGAACCGGCCACTGGCCGACGACTGGAATTCCCTATTTGCCGCTCTTTGTGTCGAACTGCCGATCGATCGGCGACCTCGGCCAGCCCATTAACGTGTTGTAGCGTTTTCCGAATTTGGGAACCTTCTAGAGTTTCCTAGCCATGTTTTCTGGTTTTGGGAACCTTCTAGAAGGTTCCTTGAACCGGTTTCTCTCTTTCATCAATTTTCCTGTTTCTTTTTGGGTTTTTTCCTTTATTTTTTTCTATTACTTTTTTCTTTCTTCTTTCTTTTCTTTTTCCTTTTCTGTTTCTTTTTTTTCTTTTGTTTCCTCTTTACTTTTCAAGTATATATATTTTTACAGTTCATGTTTAGAAAAGCGTTAGGAAACTTAAAAATGTCAGTGCATTTACAAATGTTCAATTATTTTAAAATGCTCATCTTTTGAAAAAATATTCATAAATTTAAATAATGTTCGCATTTTCAATAATGTTCGCTTCAACTTTTTGTTCACCTATTTAAAAAATGTCCGCATCTCCAAAAATTGTTCAGGATTTTCCAATTGTTCTCTGTTTTGATATTTTGTTCTGAATCTAAAATGTTGTCTCTATTTTCAAATTTTGTTCATCAATTCAAAAAGTGTTCACGTTGTGAAAGCATGTTTCTGCAATTTTGAAAAAAATGTTCATGTTTTCAAAAATGTTATAAAATTTTAAAAATATTCGAGTTTTAAGTAAAAAATAATAATTTCAAAAGATGTTCCATTTTATCGAGTTTCACACTTACACATGTATATATATATGTGTGTGTGTATATATATATATGTGTGTGTGTGTATATATATATATATATATATATATATATATATACAATTTCTCCTATAATTTGCAGATCATTACATGAAGTCATCACCTCGGTATCGGGTAATAGAATTCTTTTTTGGGATCTATGACCTGGTCCAGCAGAAATCCCGCTATTTCCTCTTGAAGTGCTCGTACGCGAGCCTCCGGTAGTAGCTGATCCCGCATCTCCTTCATCTTTAAAGAAGAGATCAAAATATACATGAGTATTATTAGTTGTGTGTATATATATTAGATAATAATGTAAAAATTGTGAATAGTGTTCTGACAAACGTACACAGAGGTCTCTATCGGTTCTGGTCCTTTCGGTAGTCATCATGCAAATGTTCTCACAAACGTAGAACGCACATAAATCAGTCCCCGGCGCCTGCTTCAGGGCCTTTACGAGAATAGAATTCAATCAGATAATAATTAGTCAAACATGATAATTAATGGCATTGAAACTAGAATTAAAGATATATGGTAGCTAGCTACTTAATTACTTACCTTGGGTCGGATCCATTTCAGCTCTTTTCTCCATTGGCCATCAACCTGTTTGATGAACATTTGCCAAGCCCTGCCCGCGGGCAAAGAAAATGAATAAATGAGCCATCCCCTTCAAGATTTGGTAGTCATTATCTTTTTTAAGTAGTGAGTCCAGTACTTGAACTTTCCCCTCATCAACTTCAATGATTAACAAGATCCAGTGATATCTGCATGCGCACACGTTTGCATGTATAATTAAGCGGGCATGTGCATAACTCGTCAACTACCCTAAACCCTATACACTTATTAACATCTAGCTAGTAAGGAAAAACGGAATTTGTAGTACAAGACAGTGTGACTCACTGGAAGTTGTAAGGAAGTAGTATTTCTGGACAAGCATTTAGGCGCTTCAAGAACTCTAGCAAGTTTTTCTCTACATGTGGTCGATCATATTCTTGTGACCATGTCTTTTCATTAATGCTATTTGGGTCAATGAACCTAATTCCATAGCGCCCAACTTTTTTCATTTCAAACATCTTCATTCTGCATAATACCACAGAAGAGAATATAGTGAGGATAATTACCGTTAATGAATAGAACGAGCACTACAGCTAGCTGGAGAATTAAATTAATTACAGAAAGAAACCACTTACAAACAATAGCAACTGACGATAGATTTGTCGAGTGCGCCTTGATTGAATAACTGAAACATTTCTTAAAACTCAACCCACAGATCTTTTCCATGGTAGTAATAGCCTTTAGGTACTTTCACCATGAGGGACTCTCGATTGGTAGTCTTGACTTATTTCATGTACCATTGATGCAATTTATACATTCTCGTTGTTAGAAACTTGACCTCCTCAGGCTTCACCATAGGCTCGCCGCGGGCATATTTCCGTTTTATGTCCTCCTCTCTAATCGTATCCATGGGCTTGATCTCTAGGAGTTGATAAACAGTGACACCGGCCTCTTTACCATCCTTATATGAGCGTCAGTTATTACCAGCTGATCGGCGCCGGTACTCGCATGTGTTGGTACAATGAGCAGGGGATCGATTGCACCGCCTGTTCTCTAGCTGGGGAAGAATTTTCCCGCTTTTTTGGCAGCTGCTTGGCTAGAGCTCGAGCTCGACTCATTATTTCGTGCTTTATATCCCTTCTTGATTTGGCGCTCATAGTCTGAGTCCCTAGGCTTGGGAGCTGGTGCTTTAGCCATATGAATAAAGTGGTCAACGACATGCTCAAGCACTTTCTCCTTTGGCGGCGGTGGCGGTTTCGGTCCAAAATGGGCGTCCAATTGGGCCCTGCATCCGGCTTCATTTTCCTCCTCGGTCATGTCGTAAGGCCTCTTCGGAAGAGGCGCGAGGCTTGGACCAAATTGAAATCGCTTTGCCTCCTGTACCTTGACTTCTACCACTAGGCACCATAGTTGTGGCGGCTCTTCCACTGTTGCTTAGGTGGCGGAGCCCGCTGAGGCGGCGGAGACGGCTGACGTGGCTGACTTGGAGGAGGAGGAGTGGGCCGACGCAATGCCGGACTTGGAGCAGGAGGAGTGGCCCGACGCGGTGCCGGACTTGGAGGAGGAGGAGTGGCCTGACGCGTTGGCGGACTTGAAGGAGCAGGACTTTGCTGAGGCGGTGGTTGATGACTTGGAGGAGCGGGAGTCTGCTGACGTGGTGGCGGAGTTCGAGGAAGAGTCGGCTGACGCGGTGTCGATGGCCTTGGAAAGATGATGCAATCCTTTCTCCATAGGATGATACGATGTATGGCCTCTCCCAGTGTGTGCTCCTCGTCACCTCCAGGAATGTCAAGCTCTAGCCCCGAATATTGTGCCACCACTTCATCAACCACGACACGAGCATAGCCAGCTGGAATCGGGTTGCAATGGAAGGTTGCTTCGGGGGGATTAGTATAAGCAACGGCGTCCGCCACCTTCATGGATATGTTCTTCATTTTGAAGTGTAGCTCACAATTAGTGTTCTCCATGATGTCATCCACAGGGTATCTATCCAGCAGTGCCTCGCCCGGGGCGGAACTTGATGAGGACATGTACCTAGGGTAGGGTCACAGGCCCGACCTAAATACCTTCCCCAAGGACATCACTCTAAAGCCAGAAGCATTCGAGGGGTACCATCACCCACTCGACCAGAAACATTTCCACTCGGAGGAATCAAGATCACTCGACCGTAACAAGAAACACTCCACGGACAGAAGACCTAAAGTCACTCTACACAGCAACGGTCGAGCATTAACTCCTAGACTTAATAGCCATTTATAACACTTTATTACGGACGTTACCAGTAACGCCCCCCTCTTGATGTACCTTAAATCCCTTGTAACGTGGGCTGGCTGGGGTGCTGGCGCACTCTATATATGCCACCCCCTCCACATGCACAAGGGTTCGCACCCCCTGTAACACACACGCATATAATCCAGTCGACCGCCTCTGGGCTCCGAGACGTAGGGTTGTTACTTCCTCCGAGAAGGGCCTGAACTTGTAAAACTCGTGCGTACAGCTTCTGCATTGCTAGGATCTTGCCTCTACATCCCTACCCCCCATTCTACTGTCAGACTTAGAACCACGACAGTTGGCGCCCACCGTGGGGCAGGTGTCTTAGCGACTTGTTGGAGAAGTTGCAATTTTTCTGATCCCCATCAGCATGGTTTTAGGCGGAGGATTGGCCGAGGGCCGCGAGATCCGTCTCGGCGCGCTCGTGTTCGTCGCCGACGACTCCGCTTGGCTCCAAGAAGCTCCACTCGACGTCGAGGTGCTCCCTGTCCGCGGGGCAACACACTTTTGCGCGTGCGTCCTCCTGCGGCAGCCGTCGACCCAGTATCGGTCGGCTCCGGCGGCGTCTTCACTCCCTGCTGCCCGCCGGCACAAGCGTTCCGGTCAGTCGAGGCTCCAGCGGTGGGTGAGGCACGCGGTGGCTCGCCAGTCGGCCACCCCCCAAGTCGCGGCAATCGAGCCCGACGAAACTCTCTATGGCCTATTCGACTGGCTCCGTTGAGACCGCATCCGAGTGCGACAGCAGCGACCCCGCGGCGGAAGTCCTGATGGTCAACGGACCGCGCAGTCCTCCTGGCTTCCCCCGCGACGACGGTGGTGATGGCGGAGGCGATCCATCGCGTGTCCATGAGGAGTACAGCCCCGAGCCCCTCTCTTCGCAGCAGAGGGAAGAGCTTCACCGCCGTAACATGGATGCACTTCACACTCCTATCGTTGGAGAAACCCCCGAGGCCCGGGCCTTGGAGGAGGTGCGCCTGGCCAACTTGGCTGAGCGCACTTGACTGGAGAATCTCCAGCACGCACTCGATGAGCGTGCTCGGCAGCGAGTTTCTGAATCCAGTCGACGACAACTTTTTGCGCCTCCAACCCAGGTATATCGAACTCCGATCCAGAATCTCACAGCTGCTTCCCGAATAGCAGAGTCGATTCAGCCTTCCCAGTCGGAGGCTAGTAGGGGTTTGATGCAGATCCGGGCTTTGCTCTGGGCGGCGGGGGAGCAGAACACAGCAGTGTCACAGTCTCGGAATAGGATTCATATTAGATCTATAATGGCAGACACAGTTCAGTCGGCTCACAGCCCAATATCACCTCCAAGGCGTGAGGGACGTGGAGATCGACAGGATCAGTACAGAAACCGTGAGCAGTATGATCGTCGTCGAGTACCCATGCCTCCCCCAAGGAGTGGGTCATACGCACCTCAGCAACACGATGACAGGCGCCCTCACAGTGGTGGGCGAAGGATTCCAGTCGACCCCCGGGAGCCGGGCTTTGACGCGAGATCCATTCTCGTTCAAGGTCTGGTTGACAGGAACAGAGCACACAGAGATGGCCACAATAGAGATTACCCGACCGGCAGCAGGGTGCATGTTTCAGGTCCTGAGTGTTTCAGCAGAGCCATCAGAGCAACAGTGATTCCTCCCAACTTTAGGTTAGCAACTGGAGTCAGCAAGTTCACTGGTGAGTCCAAGCCTGACACTTGGCTTGAGGACTACCGAGTGGCTGTGCAGATTGGTGGTGGCAATGATGAAGTGGCCATGAAGCACCTTCCTCTGATGTTAGAGGGCTCGGCCAGAGCGTGGTTGAATCAGTTAGCACCTGGCAGTATTTATAGCTGGGAAGAGCTTGCCCGAGTGTTTGTCAGAACATTTGAAGGTACATGCAAACGGCCAACAGGGCTAACAGAGCTACAGTCTTGTGTGCAGAAGTCGAATGAAACTTTGAGAGATTATATCCAAAGATGGATCACGTTGCACCACACGGTGGAGAATGTGTCTGATCACCAAGCAGTTTGTGCCTTCAAGTAAGGCGTCAAGTATGGAGATTTGAATCTGAAGTTCGGTCGGACCGGAGATATGTCTCTGAGTCGAATGATGGAAATTGCCACCAAGTATGCTAATGGTGAAGAGGAGGATCGGCTCCGGAGTGGCAAGCAGAAAACAGTCGCCCACGAAACCGGGGGAGGGAACTCCAGTCGGAAGCAGAAGCGTAAAGCCGAGCCAGCTGCTCCTGGAGAAGCCTTAGCCGTGAGTCAAGGAAAGTTCAAGGGGAAGCCCAAAGGGCCATGGAACCCCAAGAAAGTAAAAGATCAAGATGGAAATGATGTGTTGGATTTACCATGCCACATTCACACCAAAAAGGATGAGGAGGGTAATCTCATTTATCCGAAACATACCACTCGACAATGTCGGCTCCTAATCCAGCAGTTCCGAGAGAAACAACCCAAAGAAAAGGAGAAAGAATCAGACAAAGTTGAGGATAAGGAAGAGGACGATGATGGTTACCCCCACGTCAATTCCACTCTGATGATTTTTGCTGATGTTGAGAGCAAGAGTCGACTAAAAGTCATCAACAGAGAAGTAAACATGGTCGCTCCGGCGACACCCAATTATTTGAAGTGGTCCCAGACTGCCATTACATTCGACCAGTCTGATCACCCGACACACATAGCCACCCCTGGGAGGCAAGCGTTGGTGGTCGACCCAGTCGTCGAAGGCACTCGGTTGACTAAGGTTCTGATGGATGGTGGCAGTGGCCTGAATATACTGTATGCAGAGACCTTGAAATGAATGGGCATTCCGATGTCCAGACTCAGTGAAAGCAATATGAGTTTCCATGGGGTTATTCCTGGCAAGAAGGCTGAGTCACTCGGCCAGATCGCCCTTGATGTGGTTTTCGGTGATTCCAAGAATTACCGCAAAGAAAAATTGACATTTGAAGTCGTCGATTTCCAGAGTGCTTATCATGCTATTCTGGGCAGGCCGGCTTATGCACGTTTCATGGCTTGACCATGTTACGTTTACCTCAAATTGAAGATGCCTGGTCCTAAAGGAGTGATCACTATCACTGGCAATCGGAAGAAGGCAGAAGAGTGCTTCCAGAAGGGCTCAAAGATCGCCGATGGGCAAATGGCAGTAGTGGAATTGCAGGAGTATCAAAAAATGCAGATCCGAGTGATTTGTTGCGAGCTAAGAAGCCTGCCACGGATTCAGCATTTCAGTCGTCTGGTGAAACGAAGCCGATTCATATTCACCCGACCGATCCCAACGCTGCTCCGACTCACATTTCGACAACACTCGACTCCAAATAGGAAGAAGCGCTCATCCAGTTCCTCCGTGAGAAGTGGGACATCTTTGCATGGAAACCTTCTGACATGCCGGGTGTTCCCAGGGGGTAGGCTGAGCACCACTTGCGAGTCGACCCAAAAGTGAAACCAGTCAAAGAACATCTTCGACGGTCCACCGTACAGAAGAGAAAAGCAATCGGTGAAGAAGTGGCTCGGCTCCTAGCAGCTGAGTTTATCCGAGAGATTTACCACTTCGAGTGGCTAGCCAATGTTGTCATGGTCCCCAAGAAGGACGACTCACTTCGCATGTGCATTGACTTCAAGCATATCAATCGGGCCTGTCGGAAAGATCACTTTCCTCTCCCCCGCATCGATCAAATAGTCGACTCGACTGCAGGGTGTGAGCGCTTGTCCTTTTTGGACGCGTATTCCGGGTATCATCAGATCCGACCGTATGGACTCGATGAGATAAAAACAGATTTCATCACTCCATTTGGGTGCTTCTGTTATGTCACCATGCCATTCGGCCTGAAGAATGCTGGAGCCACATTCATGAGGATGATTCATAAGTGTTTACTCACTCAAATCAGTCGGAATGTGGAAGCATACATGGATGACATTGTGGTCAAGTCATGTAAAGGTTCCGACCTGTTGGCTGACCTTGCTAAAACTTTTGCCAACCTCAGAATGTATGATATCAAGCTTAATCCATCAAAGTGCACATTCGGAGTTCCGGACGGAAAATTACTCGGCTTCCTCGTTTCCGAACGGGGGATCGACGCTAACCTAGAGAAAGTTGGTGCCATTCTCCGAATGAAACGCCCTGTGCATGTGCACGATGTCCAGAAGCTTACAGGTTGTTTGGCCACCTTAAGTCGATTCATTTCTCGCCTCGGTGAAAAGGCATTGCCTCTTTACCGACTGATGAAGAAGTCTGATAAGTTCGAGTGGACTCCTGAAGCTGATGCAGCATTTGCAGAGCTCAAAGCCCTGCTTTCCACCCAGCCGGTGCTTGCTGCCCCAATCAGCAAAGAGCCTTTACTGCTTTACATTGCAGCCACTTGACAAGTCGTCAGTACAGTACTTACAGTTGAGCAGGAAGAAGAAGGAAAAGCCTGTAAAGTTCAGTGCCTAGTATACTATGTTTCTGAAGTTTTGACTCCATCAAAGCAAAGATATCCAGATTATCAGAAGCTTGTTTATGGGATTTATATGACCACGAAGAAGGTTGCACATTATTTCTCTGACCACTCCATTACAGTCGTCAGATTCTGAACAACAGAGATGAACCGGTCGAGTGGCAAAGTGGGCGATTGAACTCCTTCCTTTGGATATTAAGTTTGAGGCAAAGAAAGCTATCAAGTCCCAAGCAATAGCAGATTTCCTCGCCGAGTGGATCGAACAGCAACTGCCGACTCAAGTCCACTCGGAACACTGGACCATGTTCTTTGATGGTTCCAAGATGCTGAATGGTTCCGGTGCTGGGGTGGTACTGGTATCCCCCCGAGGAGACAAGCTCAGATATGTTCTCCAGATTCACTTTGATTCCTCCAATAACGAAGCGGGATATGAAGCACTCTTATATGGGTTACGTATGGCCATCTCGCTCGGCGTCCGTCGCCTCATGGTCTACGGTGAATCAGATATGGTAGTCAATCAAGTGATGAAGGAGTGGGATGTCAGAAGCCCAGCTATGACTGGTTACTGCAATGCGGTGAGGAAGTTGGAAAAGAAGTTTGAGGGGTTAGAGCTCCATCATATACCCCGACTGAAAAATCAAGCAGCCGATGATTTGGCAAAGATAGGCTCCAAGAGGGAAGCCATTCCTAGCAACGTGTTTTTGGAACACATTCATACACCTTCAGTTCAAGAAGATCCTTTCACTAAAGAGCCCCCGCAGCCTAAGAGTGCCACAGATCCGACTGAAGTCGAAGTCCCAGCCGTGGTCGACCTAATCACGGAGGTTTTGGTCATCACTCCCGACTGGACAGTGCCATACATTGCGTATATCCTGAGGAAGGAACTCCCAGAGGATGAAGAAGAGGCTCGACAGATCGTCCGTCGATCCAAAGCCTTTACTATGATAAGAGGACAACTGTTCAGGGAAAGCGTAACCGGAGTCAGCCAGAAATGCATAACACCAGAAGAAGGTCGAGTGATCCTCAACGACATCCACTCGGGGACCTGTGGTCACCATGCGTCCTCTCGAACCATTGTGGCCAAAGCACACCGAGCTGGATTTTATTGGCCACAAGCAAATGAAATGGCGAAAGATATAGTCGACAAATGTGAAGGCTGCCAGTTTTACTCCAATATGTCCCACAAGCCTGCGTCAGCCCTGAAGACTATTCCACTCGTCTGGCCCTTTGCTGTTTGGGGATTGGATATGGTTGGACCCCTGAGGACTGGTAGGAGTGGTTTCACTCATGTGCTTGTAGCAGTCGACAAGTTTACCAAATGGATTGAAGCCAAGCCTATCAAGAATTTTGAAGCCAGTACTGCCGTCAGCTTCATCAGAGAATTGACATTCAGATATGGAGTTCTGCACATCATCATCACTGACAACGGGTCGAACTTCGATTCTGATGAGTTCAGAGCCTTCTGTGCTTCCCAAGGCACATGAGTCGACTATGCTTCAGTCGCCCACCCCTAGTCGAATGGACAAGCAGAAAGAGCAAATGGCTTGATTCTCAAAGGACTGAAACCCCGACTGATGCGTGATCTCAAGCACACAGCAGGCGCCTGGGTCGATGAACTTCCATCAGTTCTTTGGGGATTGAGGACAACTCCCAATCGGTCGACTGGCCGAACTCCATTCTTCTTGGTTTATGGAGCTGGAGCTGTTCTACCAAGTGACTTGCTTCACAACGCACCCCGAGTCGAGCTCGTCTCTGAAGATGAAGCAGAACAGGCCTGGCATGATGCAGTCGATCTCCTAGAGGAGGAAAGAGAGATGGCCTTAATCCGGTCGACCATTTATCAGCAAGACTTGCGTCGATTCCACACCAGAAACGTGAGGGGCCGAGCCTTTCAAGAGGGAGACTTGGTTCTTCGAGTGGATCAGCAGAAACCACACAAGCTCGCCCCTGCTTGGGAAGGTCCCTTCATTGTCACCAGAGTTCTCCACAATGGAGCATACCATCTTTACAATGTCGAGCATCAGAAAGACGAGCCACGGGCTTGGAACGCGGAGCTGCTCCGCCCCTTTTATACTTAAGTACTCATTTGGATGAGATGTAATAAGAAATACCTTTGTAGTTTGTTTATCAAAGACAAGAGCTTTATAATCTTCCTAAATGGTTGTTGTTGCTTTTGTTTGCGTTTGAAATCCCCCAGTGGGTGACTTTGCCGCGAATCCGTTTCGCCTAAAGTTTGAAAAATCCTACCGAGTGATGAGCAAGCCTCTCACTCGGGGGCTTAGCCGCAAATCCGTTTCGCCTAAGTTTGAAAAATCCTACCAAGTGATGAGCAAGCCTCTCACTCGGGGGCTTAGCCACGAATCCGTTTCGCCTAAGTTTGAAAAATCCTACCGAGTGGTGAGCAACCCTCCCACTCGGGGGCTTAGCTGCAGTCCAGTACTCGCCTAAGTTTGTAAAATCCTACCGAGTGGTGAGCAACCCTCCCACTCGGGGGCTTAGCTGCAGTCCAGTACTCGCCTAAGTTTGTAAAATCCTACCGAGTGGTGAGCAACCCTCCCACTCGGGGGCTTAGCTGCAGTCCAGTGCTTGCCTAAGTTTGAAAAATCCTACCGAGTGCTGAGTAACCCTCCCACTCGGAGGCTTAGCTGCAGTCCAGTACTCGCCTAAGTTTGTAAAATCCTACCGAGTGGTGAGCAAACCTCCCACTCGGGGGCTTAGTTGCAGTCCATTACTCGCCTAAATTTGTAAAATCCTACCGAGTGGTGAGCAACCCTCCCACTCGGGGGCTTAGCTGCAGTCCAGTACTCGCCTAAGTTTGTAAACTCCTACCGAGTGGTGAGCAACCTTCCCACTCGGGGGCTTAGCTGCAGTCCAGTACTCGCCTAAGTTTGTAAATCTTACCGAGTGGTGAGCAACCCTCCACTCGGGGGCTTAGCTGCAGTCCAGTACTCGCCTAAGTTTGTAAAATCCTACCGAGTGGTGAGCAACCCTCCCACTCGGGGGCTTAGCTGCAGTCCAGTGCTTGCCTATGTTTGAAAAATCCTACCGAGTGGTGAGCAACCCTCCCACTCGGAGGCTTAGCTGCAGTCCAGTACTCGCCTAAGTTTGAAAAATCCTACGGAGTGGTGAGCAACCCTCCCACTCGGGGGCTTAGCTGAAGTCCAGTACTCGCCTAAGTTTGAAAAATCCTACCGAGTGGTGAGCAACCCTCCCACTCGGGGGCTTAGCTGCAGTCCAGTGCTCGCCTAAGTTTGAAAAATCCTACCGAGTGGTGAGCAACCCTGCCACTCGAGGGCTTAGCTGCAGTCCAGTGCTCGCCTAAGTTTGAAAAATACTATCGAGTGGTGAGCAACCCTCCCACTCGGGGGCTTAGCTGCAGTCTAGTACTCGCCTAAGTTCGAAGTCCATCCCCATCCGCAAGGACGACGAGGTGCAAGTCGACTGCAACTTTCTCCTTCAGAGCTGCGCCACAAGTACAACGTGCGCTCCACCCTTATCCGCAAGGACGACGAGGTGCGGGTCGACTGGAGCATCAACCTCAGAGCTGCATCTCAAGCACAAAGATTATTCCGTGTGAAGAACAAATTCCACTCGAAGACAAATACAAGCATATTCAGAGACAAATCAAGGTCAGATAAATCCTAAAGTTCAAGACCACGGATCAAAGTACTCGGGCATTCAGCCCGAAGGAGTTTAACGGTTACAAAATCACTCGGCATTCCAAGGCAAATTTAAGGCAGAGCATAAAAGTTTGTTCACTCCGCAGGAGGAGGGCTGGCAGGCTCGACGAATTAGTCCAGGTCGATCCCGTCAGCAATCTGAGTGGCGGCAGCAATGAAAGTCTCCATGAAGGACTGGAAGTCGTGCTTCTTGGTGTTAGCAACTTTAATCGCTGCCAGCTTCTCTTCCCGAGCTTCTCGACAGTGGACGTGAACCAGAGATAGAGCCACATCAGCGCCGCACCGGGCAGAAGACTTCTTCCATTCTTGAATTCGACTGGGAGGTTCATTGAGCCGAGACATCATAGACTCGAGGTCATTCTGAAGTGTTGCCATGGGCCAGAGAGCTGTGTCAATCCGCGACATTGCGACTTTCAGTCGGGCGAGATAATCGACAACACCAGTGATGCGGGATTGCAGTCGGAGCACGTTCATGGCAGCTTCATCCTTCACTGGAGAGTTGATGGGGTCCAAGCTTGGTTCAATTCGCCCGGTCTCTTCCTCGAAGTCCCAGCAAAACTCTGCATGCACAATTCAAGGGTAAGCCAATGATCATATGTCGAGTCGACAAGAACAAACCAGTCGGATCAAAGGAAACACCTTCAAGCATGACGAACAACTTCTTAGCAAGGCTTCCCAGATAATTCTCCAGATCGTTCCTCCTGCGGGCGATACCTTCCATCTTCTCGTTCAGATTTTCCTTGTCCTTCTTCAGGCAAGTCGCTTCCTTATTGGCTTCGTCAAGGGCAGTTTTAAGCCTGGAGTTTTCTTCCTCCAATTTGCCGACCGAAGCCAACTTCTGTTCAGCGAGCGCTGTTTTCTCATCAGCTTTTTTCTGCGGCCGCCAGATCTTGATCCTTTTTCGCCAGAGCTTGGTTCAGTTTCTCTGAAAGAAATAATGTTGGATTCAGAAAAAGCAGAATGAAATCCGGTTCAGGGAAAACTCAGTCGACAGGTCTTCTTTACCAGCGGCGTCATCCTTGGCCTTCTGCAGTTCTGTCTTGGCCAGCTCCAGATCGAGGTTGAGCTGAATCTGCTGCTTCTCCAGGTCAGCAAAACGAGCTCCAAGATCACAAGATTTCTGCAACCAAAGAACAGGTCAGTCGACTGGTGAAAAGATTGGTTATTTCAGAGAGGTAAAAGGATAAAGCCAACAAATTCTAAGACTACTGCCGAATCAAACATCCAACAGTAGTCTCGGGGACTACACCCAGTGGGTGCACTTAGCGTGCCCCCACTGGTTTAGTTTACACTCGACAAGGCCTGTCCAACACGAGTGCAAAAAAAAAAACAGAGTCTTCAGACCATATTCGACTACCAGCAGTCGACCACGGTCTCGAGGACTACAGCCAGTGGGTGCACACAGCGTGCCCCCACTGGTTCAAAGTTCCACTCGACATGGCCCGACCAGACCGAGTGAAGAAATTCAAATTCTGATGCTCAGACCATAGTCGACTGCCCGCAGTCAATTATGGTCTCGGGGACTACACCCAGTGGGTGCACTCAGCGTGCCCCCACTGGTCAAAAGATTCAATCGACAACAACATTATCAGCTCAAAGTGCGAATCT
Source organism: Triticum aestivum (assembly GCF_018294505.1). Lineage (NCBI taxonomy): Eukaryota > Viridiplantae > Streptophyta > Magnoliopsida > Poales > Poaceae > Triticum > Triticum aestivum. The sequence goes on along the minus strand of NC_057808.1, from coordinate 534,166,475 downwards.
GTTCAGTGACAAATCAAAACACCCAGTGGGTGTACAGATGCAAGGCGTAGACAGATGCAAAGATTCTTGGAAAGAAAGTTTTCAGGTACCATATCCTAACAGAACAAGTCAGAAGAGTCAGTCGACGATCTACTAACCTGGACGTTGCTCTGGAGAGCGGAGCTGGCATCATAAGCAGCTTGGCTGGCTTCCCGCACCATCTTCCTCTTCTCCATCATAATGCCCGCTTGGCGTATAGCCTCTTTTGCAGCACCCACTTGGTCCTCTGGGACGTGATGTGTAGCAAAAAGTGAAGGTGGATCGGTGGGAGTCTGTGCAGCTGACGAGGAAGGCCGAGCACTCGACAGCGGTATGGCGAAGGAGACGGAAGTCCGATTGGCATCACCGGCGTCCTGAATTACCGGTTCCGCCACCGGTGTCGATTGAAGCGTCTTGCCAGCGGACGTTTTCCTGTTTCTTCTCCCCAAGGGCCTCTGTGGCTCGTCCTCGTCGTCGTCGGGGAGGTCAATGACGTCGAGGGCTGTAAAAAGATCAGTCGCCAAAGTTTCATCACCCGATTGGATATATCGCAGTTCAATCGACAAATCGAAGACAAAATCACGAGGATTGTACCCGGATTGGAGGTCACCGCATCTTCCATTTCTTCATCCTCATTCTTATAAGCAGAGGTCCCAGAGGTAGCGGCACTGCCAGTTGCAAGATTCATTCGGTCAAACCAAGGGAAAAATAAACAGCACAGAACGTCGAGTAAAAGCGAAAGAAGAACACTCACGCAGAAGCAACATGAATGTCAATTTTGATTCTCGGCAGCACCTTCCGAGTCTTCTGCACTACAACCTTGGACTGCTTTGGAGCTTTTTCAGTTGGTTCCGGAGAGGACGTCCGAGGACGCTTTGACGACTGCCCGGTCTGAACGGTCGCCTTGTCACGGGCGCTCGCCGGGTCGTGAGTAAGTTTGGATCGCCTTTCCCTGCAGGGAGGAGAGTCGACCTCTTCTTCGTCACTCGGATCGTCGCTCTCCTCGTCCCCCTCTCTGTCGGAATGCCACTCGTTGCTTTCACCTTCGCTTGCCTCCCCCTCCGGGTCCTGCTCCTGCTCTCCGTTGGGCATCGAATACATTTCAGTAAGGGCCTAGAAGAAAACAAGCAAGACAAAGTCAGTCGGTGAAGCATAAACAGTTGCATGTTAAATCAAGATGACACTCGGTAATTCAGAATTGGACCTTGTGTGCTTCGTAGGATTTGTCAAGTGGAGGGATTCTCCTGGCTCCTCTAGGGTTATCCTTGTTGCCAGTGATACTCCTCAACCACTTCTCCACCGTCTCCTCGTCGACTTCTTCTGGGTGCACCCGAGTGGAATCTTCAATGCCCAAATACATCCACATCGGATGGTCGCGGGCGTGAAGTGGCTGAATGCGTCGTCGGAGGAAGACTTCCAGCAGATCCATTCCAGTTACACCCTCATGGATGAGATAGACCACTCGCTCAACCAGCACTTTCACCTCCGCTTTCTCCCCTGGAGTCACTTTCAAGGCAGAGGGCTTCTCTACGCGAGCCATAGAAAAAGGAGGAAGTCCAGTCGACTGACCTGGAGTCGGCTTGTCTTTGCAGTAAAACCAGGTCGACTGCCATCTCGTACTGACTCAGGAAGAATTATGGCTGGGAAAGAGCTCTTACCCCTCATCTGAATCCCAAGACCCCCACACATCTGGATCACTTGAGTCCTCTCGTCACTCGGGTTGGCCTTTTTGACCGACTGGGAGCGACACGTGAAAATGTGCTTGAAGAGACCCCAGTGTGGTCGACAACCCAAAAAGTTTTCGCACAGAGACACGAAAGCAGCAAGATATATGATGGTGTTGGGGGAAAAGTGATGAAGTTGTGCCCCAAAGAAATTCAAGAAAGCCCGGAAAAAAGGATGCGGAGGCAGAGAAAATCCACGATCGACGTGAGTGGCAAGGAGGACGCACTCACCCTCCCGCGGTCGAGGTTCGGTCGCATCCTCCGGGAGCCGCGCCGATCCGTGAGGAATCAGCCCTCCTCCGCCAGATCGTCGAGGTCATCCTGACTGATCGTTGAGCGGATCCAGTCGCCCTGGATCCAGCCGCGCGGCAAACCGAACCGCGATGAGGATCCGCCCCGGCTGGACTTTTTCCCCTTCGCCTTCGCCGTCGCCTTCTTCGCGCGCTCCAGAGCCACCGTCTTTTCTTTCCCCATCACCGCGGACGGAGCTCGAGCGGAGCGGCGGCGTTGGAGGAGGAGCAGGCGCAGTGGGGAAAACTCAGAAGAGAGAAGAAGAATGAGGACGCACTGTTCAAAAACCCCGGTCCGGCACCTTATATGGGGTTGCTTCCGAGTGACTGACCTGTAGGCCCGGGCAATCTTATCAAATCCCGCAACAGTCGCGCGCGTGATACGTGGCAAAAAAGGCGGCACGGGAATCGAGGCGGCCTTGCCTTATCCAGCCCGATTACTGCGGCCTCCTCCGCCCCGCACGCTTCCCGAAATTCGAATCCCCCGAGATCCGCGGGCAACAGAACAACTTGTCAGACGGAAGATCTCAACCACATTAGCACTCGGATCTCTTCCAGCAAAAGTTCACTCGACAAAACCAGGAATGGATCAAGGCGACTGAAAAAGAAGTTGGTGTCACCACCTCGGTTCGTTGATCCAAAACAAGACACACCCGAAGCGCGAAACATGAGTCGGAAGTATTTTCAACTCCTTCTCCACTCAAACCCCGATCCATTCGGGGGCTAATGATGAGGACATGTACCTAGGGTAGGGTCACATGCCTGAACTAAATACCTTCCCCAAGGACATCACTCTAAAGCCAGAAGCATTCTAGGGGTACCATCACCCACTCGACCAGAAACATTTCCACTTGGAGGAATCAAGATCACTCGACCGTAACAAGAAACACTCGACGGACAGAAGACCTAAAGTCACTCTACACAGCAACGGTCGAGCATTAACTCCTAGACTTAATAGCCATTTATAACACTTTATTATGGACGTTACCAGTAACGCCCCCCTCTTGATGTACCTTAAATCCCTTGTAACGTGGGCTGGCCGGGGTGCTGGCGCACTCTATATAAGCCACCCCCTCCACATGCACAAGGGTTCGCACCCCCTATAACACACATGCATATAATCCAGTCGACCGCCTCCGGGCTCCGAGTCGTAGGGCTGTTACTTCCTCCGAGAAGGGTCTGAACTCGTAAAACTCGTGCGTACAGCTTCTCCATAGCTAGGATCTTGCCTCTACATCCCTACCCCCCATTCTACTGTCAGACTTAGAACCACGACAGAACCCACGCTGCTTCTCGGCATGGATGGGACGGTGCTATCCAATGCTGGATCATCCGCTAGCTGCTGCCGCTGCTGAGACCCCCTTTCTTGGCTAAGTGAGTCGATCTGCTACCGCTGCCACTAGAATTGGAGTGCCAACTCCACGTGCGCTGATTCTAGGCCTTTAAGGCGTTCTGCTTCCTGCTTCCTCTGCTTCTCCTCCAGCTTCCTCTTCTTCTCCTCCTCCATCTTCTTTCTCGCACGGCTTCTGTAGTTGGCGTTCCAGTCCGCAAACCCCTCATACCACGGAACAACGCCTTTGCTTCGTGTTCTTCCCGGGTGTTCAAGATTTTCGAGGGCGCGCGTAAGCTCGTCGTTCTCTCTGTTGGGCGTGAACACCCCGTTCGAGCCTCTTCTATTGCTACAAGTATGTCGTCGTCGGCTCTTTTAAGACTTGCCTTCTTCAAAACCTGGCATGTCTTTGGGTCCAACGCCCCCCATGCGCATAGAACCAAGTCCTGCACCTTTCCGGCCAGCTCAATGTAACTGGAGTGACCCCTGCATCCAGCATCTATTGCTCAGACTTATCCCACTTAGCCCGGGCCATCGCGTAGCCACCTGGCCCCAGCGTATGAAAATGCTTCTTTTTTGCGGCATTGATCTTGTTTATTCTCGACCGTTCCTTAGATAATTCTGATTCCTTGAAATTCACGAAGCGGGCCAGTGATCTCTTTGCTTCTCCAGTGCTCCCGCGAATTCTGGAGTCTTCTTTCCTCCTTCGACGTACTTGGCCCATATAGTTTTCTTGTGGGTGTTGAATGCAATTGCCATCTTCCTAAGAGCAGCATCCTTGACTTTCTGCACATCTGCATCTGTGAAATGATCTGGTATGGTGAAATGTGACATGAGAGATTCCCAAAGCCAATCTTTTGCTCTTTGGTCGACAAAAGTAAGATCTGGACGTTCCTTTGCTGGCTTTTTCCATTCTTGAATGGAGATCGGGATTTGGTCTTTCACAAGAACTCCACACTGACGAACGAATTTGTTTGCATTCTTCTTAGGCTCGCTTGGTTGCCATTAGGTTTGATGGCATCGATGTTGTACTTTACGTCATCCTTCAACTTTTTGGCCGGGCCTCTCACCGTCCTGCTGTCTGTAGAAGATTTGCTCGATCCGGAGGGCTGAAAGAAGAAAGATCGATTCGTTAATATATCTTCAAATCATTTAAAACATGTGATGATCACCAGATGCCTGCTTATATAAATATACCTCGCCGGTCTCTGTTATTTCAAGATCAACATTTTCTTCGTCATCATAATCATAGTTCTGGACTTCATCTATTCGTTTGTCTTCATCAAATATCATGCCCTCACGGGTAGGGTTCAGATATTGCGAGCCGTCATCTTCTTCGAACTCATCTGGGAGAGGGGATGAGCGTATGATGTTGAACAGGGCCTCCTCTCCTTCTCTGCCGGTATTATCCATAGCTTTTATTTAACTAATCCAGAAGAAATATAAAACAATTTAGTATTCAAATTACAATGCATGCATGCAATCAATAAGGAAAAACTGAATCATAGTACATAATATACATCATGGAATATAATGTCGAATACATCGTCTCGAATACTATCGAATAATATATATAATCTCGAATACATCGTCTCAAATATTACCGAATAATATATATAATCTCGAATACATCGTCTCGAATATTATATATCGAATACATCACTAGCTAGCTAGCTAATATAGATCGAATACTATCGAATAATCTAGTTCACTCGCGGTTCCTGAGGCACGGGCGGTGGACACCCAAAGAGAAGGAACCATCACAGGATCATAGCTCGGGTGAGATCCCCGAAGAACCTACCAGGTATTGGAGAACCTTACGTCCATAGCAGTCATGTAGCGACGGACGTGCTCGTCCTCCTCCCTGACATAGCAATGTACCACCTCCGACAGGGCCGGCTCCCACCGCACCGAAAGTGGCCCACGCAAACGCCGCCAAAGGAGCTCTGGGTCGACGACGGTGTTGGGGAACGTAGTAGAAATTCAAAATTTACTACGCATCACCAAGATCAATCTATGGAGTAATCTAGCACCGAGGGGAAGGGGAGTGCATCTACATACCATTGTAGATCGTGATGCGGAAGCGTTGCAAGAACGCGGATGAAGGAGTCGTACTCGTAGCGATTCAGATCGCGGTTGATTCCGATCTAAGCGCCGAACCACGGCGCTCCGCGTTCAAAACACGTGCAGCCCGGTGACGTCTCCCACGCCTTGATCCAGCAAGGAGAGAGGGAGAGGTTGGGGAAGACTCCGTCCAGCAGCAGCACGACGGCGTGGTGGTGATGGAGGAGCGTGGCAATCCTGCAGGGCTTCGCCAAGCACCGCGGGATAGGAGGAGGGAGAGGGGTAGGGCTGCGCCAAAGAGAGAGGGAGACTCATCTGCATGGCAGCCCCAAAACCCCCACTATATATAGGGGAGGGGGAGGGGCTGCGCCCCCATCTAGGGTTCCCCCCATGGGGTGCGGCCAGCCCTAGATGCATCTAGGGGGGCGGCGAGAAAGGGGAGAGAGGGGGGGGGGGCGCACCACTAGGTGGGCCTTAGGCCCATCTGAGCCTAGGGTTTCCCCCCTTCCCCCTTCCCTGCGCCTTGGGCCTCTTGTGGGAGGCGCACCAGCCCACCTAGGGGCTGGTCCCTTCCCACACTTGGCCCACGCAGCCCTCTGGGGCCGGTGGCCCCACCTGGTGGACCCCCGGGACCCTCCCGGTGGTCTCGGTACGTTACCGACAGCACCCAAAACTTTTCCGGTGACCAAAACAGGACTTCCCATATATAAATCTTTACCTCCGGACCATTCCGGAACTCCTCGTGACGTCCGGGATCTCATCCGGGACTCCGAACAACATTCGGTAACCACGTATATCTATTCCCTATAACCCTAGCGTCATCGAACCTTAAGTGTGTAGACCCTACGGGTTCGGGAACCATGCAGACATGACCGAGACGTTGTCCGGCCAATAACCAACAGCGGGATCTGGATACCCATGTTGGCTGCCACATGTTCCACGATGATCTCATCGGATGAACCACGATGTCAAGGACTCAATCAATCCCGTATACAATTCCCTTTGTCTACCGGTATAGTACTTGCCCGAGATTCGATCGTCGGTATCCCGATACCTTGTTCAATCTCGTTACCGGCAAGTCTCTTTACTCGTTCCGTAACACATCATCCCGTGATCAACTCCTTGGTCACATTGTGCACATTATGATGATGTCCTACCGAGTGGGCCCAGAGATACCTCTCCGTTTACACGGAGTGACAAATCCCAGTCTCGATTCGTGCCAACCCAACAGACACTTTCGGAGATACCTGTAGTGCACCTTTATAGCCACCAGTTACGTTGTGACGTTTGGTACACCCAAAGCATTCCTACGGTATCCGGGAGTTGCACAATCTCATGGTCTAGGGAAATGATACTTGACATTAGAAAAGCTTTTAGCAAACGAACTACACGATCTTGTGCTAGGCTTAGGATTGGGTCTTGTCCATCACATCATTCTCCTAATGATGTGATCCCGTTATCAACGACATCCAATGTCCATGGTCAGGAAACCGTAACCATCTATTGATCAACGAGCTAGTCAACTAGAGGCTTACTAGGGACATGGTGTTGTCTATGTATCCACACATGTATCTGAGTTTCCTATCAATACAATTTTAGCATGGATAATAAACGATTATCATGAACAAGGAAATATAATAATAACCAATTTATTATTGCCTCTAGGGCATATTTCTAACAGTCTCCCACTTGCACTAGAGTCAATAATCTAGTTCACATCGCCATGTGATTAATACCCAAGAGTTTACCTGAGTCAATAATCTAGTTCACATCACCATGTGATTGTAATGAATCCAACACCCATGGGGTTTGTTCATATCTCGCTTGTGAGAGAGGTTATTAGTCAACGGGTCTGAACCTTTCAGATCCGTGTGTGCTTTACGAATATCTATGTCATCTTGTAGATGCAGCTACCACGCGCTACTTGGAGCTATTCCAAATAACTGCTCTACTATACGAATCCGGTTTACTACTCAGAGTCATCCGGATTAGTGTCAAAGTTTGCATCGACGTAACCCTTTACGACAAACTCCTTTTCCTCCTACGTAATCGAGAAAAATCCTTAGTCCACTAGATATTAAGGATAAGTTTGACCGCTGTCATGTGATCCATTCCCGGATCACTATTGTACCCCTTGACTAACTCATGGCAAGGCACACTTCATGTGCGGTACACAGCATAGCATACTGTAGAGCCTACGTCTAAAGCATAGGGGACGACCTTCGTCCTTTCTCTCTCTTCTGCTGTGGTCAGGTCTTGAGTCTTACTCAATACTCACACCTTGTAACACAGCCAAGAACTCCTTCTTTGCTGATCTATTTTGAACCCCTTCAAAAACTTGTCATGGTATTTATTCATTTGAAAGTACTATTAAGCGTTTTTGATCTATCCTTATAGATCTTGATGCTCAATGTTCAAGTAGCTTAATCCAGGTTTTCCATTGAAAAACACTTTTCAAATAACCCTCTATGCTTTCCAGAAATTCTACATCATCTCTGATCAACAATATGTCAACAACATATACTCATCAGAAATTCTATAGTGCTCCCACTCACTTCTTTGGAAATACAAGTTTCTCATAAACGTTGTATAAACCCAAAATCTTTGATCATCTCATCAAAGCGTACATTCCAACTCCGAGATGCTTATTCCAGTCCTTAGAAGGATTGTTGGAGCTTTGCATACTTGTTAGCATCTTTCAGGATTGACAAAAACCTTCTGGTTGTATCACATACAACCTTTCCTCAAGAAAATCGTCGAGGAAACAATGTTTTGATATCCTATCTGCAAGATTTCATAAATAATGCAGTAACTGCTAATACAATTCCAACAGACTCTTAGCATCGCTACGAGTGAGAAAGTCTCATCGTAGTAAACTCCTTGAACTTGTCGGAAAACATCTTAACGACAAGCCGAGCTTTCTTAATTGTGACACTTACCACCATTGTCTGTCTTCCTTTTAAAATCCATCTGCACCCAATAGCCTTACAACCATCAAGTATTTCTTCCAAAGTCTATACTTTGCTTTTATACATGGATCCTCTCTCGGATTTCATGGCCTCGAGCCATTCATCGGAATCTGGGCCCACCATCGCTTCTCCATAGCTCGCAGGTTCATTGTTGTCTAGCAACATGACTTCCAAGACAGGATTATGTACCACTCTGAAGTAGTACGCATCCTTATCGACCTACGAGGTTTGGTAGTGATTTGATCCGAAGTTTCGTGATCACTATCATAAGCTTCCACTTCAATTGGTGTAGGTGCCACAGGAACAACTTCCTGTGCCCTGCTACACACTAGTTGAAGTTATGGTTCAATAACCTCATCAAGTCTCCACCATCCTCCCACTCAATTCTTTCGAGAGAAACTTTTCCTCGAGAAAGGACCTGTTTACTTCCAGATCTGAAACAGGAGGTATACCCAACTGTTTTGGGTATTCTATGAAGATGCATTTATCCGCTTTGGGTTCGAGCTTATCAGCCTGAAACTTTTTCACATAAGCATCGCAGCCCCAAACTTTTAAGAAACGACAACTTAGGTTTCTCTAAACGGTGTCGTCTCAACGGATTTGCGTGGTGCCCTATTTAAAGTGAATGCGGTTATCTCTAATGCCTAACCCATAAACGATAGTGGTAAAGAGACATCATGGTATGCACCATATCCAATAGGGTGCAGTTATGATGTTCGGACACACCATCACATTGTGGTGTTCCAGGCGGTATTAATTGTGAAACACTTTCCACAATGTCTTAATTGTGTGCCAAACTCGTAACTCAGATATCTCTATGATCATATCATAGACATTTTATCCTCTTGTCACGACGATCTTCAACTTCACTCTGAAATTACTTGAACCTTTCAATAATTCAGACTTGTGTTTCATCAAGTAAATATTCTCAGCATCTACTCAAATCATCTGTGAAGTAAGAACATATCGATATCCACTGCGTGCCTCAGCACTCATTGGACTGCACACATCAAATGTATTACTTCCAACAAGTTGCTCTCTTGTTCCATCTTACTGAAAACGAGGCCTTTCAGTCATCTTGCCCATGTGGTATGATTTGCATGTCTCAAGTGATTCAAAATCAAGTGAGTCCAAACTATCCATCTGCATGGAGTTTCTTCATGCATATATACCAATAGACATGGTTCGCATGTCTCAATCTTTTCAAAAACGAGTGAGTCCAAAGATCCATCTACATGGAGCTTCTTCATGCATTCTATACCAATATGACTCAAATGGTAGTGCCACAAGTATGTGGTACTATCATTACTATTTTATATCTTTTGGCACGAACATGTGTATCACTGCGATCGAGATTCATTTTAGGTGCAAGACCATTGAAGGTATTATTCAAATAAACAGAGTAACCATTATTCTCCTTAAATCAATAACCGTATTGCGATAAACATAATCCAATCATGTTTATGCTCAACGCAAACACCAAATAACAATTATTCAGGTTTAACACCAATCTCGATGGTAGAGGGAGCATGCGATGCTTGATCACATCAACCTTGGAAACACTTCCAACACATATCGTCATCTCACCTTTAGCTAGTCTCTGTTTATTCCACAGCTTTTATTTCGAGTTACTAACACTTAGCAACCGAACCGGTATCTAATACCCTGGTGCTGCTAGGAGCACTAGTAAAGTACACATTCATATAATGTATATCCAATATACTTCTGTCGACCTTGCCTGCCTTCTCATCTACCAAGTATCTAGGGTAGTTCTGGTTCGGTGACCGTTCCCCTCATTACAGAAGCACTTAGTCTCGGGTTTGGGTTCAACCTTGGGATTCTTCACTAGAGCAACAAATGATTTGCTGTTTCATGAAGTATCCCTTTTGCCCTTGCCCTTCTAGAAACTAGTGGTTTTACTAACCATCAACAATTGATGCTCCTTCTTGATTTCTACTTTCGCAGTGTCAAACATCGCGAGTTGCTCAAGGATCATCATGTCTATCCCTGGTATGTTATAGTTCATCACGAAGCTCTAATAGCTTGGTGGCAGTGACTATGGAGAACCATCACTATCTCATCTGGAAGATTAACTCCCACTTGATTCAAGTGATTGTAGTACTCAGACAATCTGAGCACATGCTCAACAATTGAGCTTTTCTCCCTTATTGCAGGCTTAAGAAACTTGTCAGAGGTCTCATACCTCTTGACGTGGGCATTAATCTGAAATCCCAATTTCAGTCTTTGGAACATCTCATATGTTCTGCGACGTTTCAAAACCGTCTTGTCGCCACAATTTTTAAACCGTTAGCATCACACACTGAACTATCACGTAGTCATCAAAACGTGTATGTCAGATGTTTCGTAACATCTACAGACGACGCTCGAGGTTCAGCACACCGAGCGGTGCATTAAGGACATAAGCCTTCTGTGCAGCAATGAGGACAATCCTCAGTTCACGGACCCAGTCCGCATAATTGCTACTATCAACTTTCAACTAAATTTTCTCTAGGAACATATCTTAAACAGTAGAACTAAAGCGTAAGCTATGACATAATTTGCAAAGACCTTTTGACTATGTTCATGGTAATTAAGTTCATCTGATTATTTAATGAACTCCCACTCAGATAGACATCCCTCTAGTCATCTAAGTGATACATGATCCGAGTCAAACTAGGCCATGTCCGATCATCACGTGAGACGGACTAGTCATCATCGGTGAACATCTCCATGTTGATCGCATCTACTATACGACTCATGTTCGACCTTTCGATCTCTTGTGTTCCGAGGCCATGTCTGTACATGCTAGGCTCGTCAAGTCAACCTAAGTGTTTCGCATGTGTTCCGAGGCCATGTCTGTACATGCTAGGCTCATCAACACCCGTTGTATTCGAACGTTAGAATCTATCACACCCGATCATCACGTGGTGCTTCGAAACAACGAACCTTCGCAACGGTGCACAGTTAGGGGGAACACATCTCTTGAAATTTTAGTGAGGGATCATCTTATTTATGCTACCGTCGTTCTAAGCAAATAAGATGTAAACATGACAAACATCACATGCAAATCATAAAGTGACATGATATGGCCAATATCATCTTGCGCCTTTTGATCTCCATCTTCGAGGCGCGGCATGATCACCTTCGTCACCGGCATGACACCATGATCTCCATCATCATGATCTCCATCATCGTGTCTTCATGAAGTTGTCTCGCCAACTATTACTTCTACTACTATGGCTAACGGTTAGCAATAAAGTAAAGTAATTACATGGCATTTTTCATTGACGCGCAGGTCATACAATAAATTAAGACAACTCCTATGGCTCCTGCCGGTTGTCATACTCATCGACATGCAAGTCGTGATTCCTATTACAAGAACATGATCAATCTCATACATCACATATATTATTCATCACATCCTTTTGGCCATATTACATCACATAGCATACCCTGCAAAAACAAGTTAGACGTCCTCTAATTGTTGTTGCATGTTTTACGTGGCTGCTATGGGTTTCTAGCAAGAACGTTTCTTACCTACGCAAAAGCCACAACGTGATATGCCAATTTCTATTTACCCTTCATAAGGACCCTTTTCATCGAATCCGATCCGACTAAAGTGGGAGAGACAGACACCCGCTAGCCACCTTATGCAACTAGTGCATGTCAGTCGGTGGAACCTGTCTCATGTAAGTGTACGTGTAAGGTCGGTCCGGGCCGCTTCATCCCACGATGCCGCCGAATCAAGATAAGACTAGTAACGGCAAGTAAATTGACAAAATCTACGCCCACAACTACTTTGTGTTCTACTCGTGCATAGAAACTACGCATAGACCTAGCTCATGATGCCACCGTTGGGGAACGTAGCAGAAATTCAAAATTTTCTACGCATCACCAAGATCAATCTATGGAGTAATCTAGCACCGAGGGGAAGGGGAGTGCATCTACATACCATTGTAGATCGTGATGCGGAAGCGTTGCAAGAACGCGGATGAAGGAGTCGTACTCGTAGCGATTCAGATTGCGGTTGATTCCGATCTAAGCGCCGAACCACGGCGCCTCCGCGTTCAACACACGTGCAGCCCGGTGACCTCTCCCACGCCTTGATCCAGCAAGGAGAGAGAGAGAGAGAGGTTGGGGAAGACTCCGTCCAGCAGCAGCACGACGGCGTGGTGGTGATGGAGGAGCGTGGCAATCCTGCAGGGCTTCGCCAAGCACTGCGGGAGAGGAGGAGGGAGAGGGGTAGGGCTGCGCCAAAGAGAGAGGGAGACTCATCTGCATGGCAGCCCCAAAACCCCCACTATATATAGGGGAGGGGGAGGGGCTGCGCCCCCATCTAGGGTTCCCCCCCAAGGGGTGTGGCCAGCCCTAGATGCATCTAGGGGGGCGGCCAGAAAGGGGAGAGAGGGGGGCGCACCACTAGGTGGGCCTTAGGCCCATCTGAGCCTAGGGTTTCCCCCCTTCCCCCTTCCCTGCGCCTTGGGCCTCTTGTGAGAGGTGCACCAGCCCACCTAGGGGCTGGTCCCTTCCCACACTTGGCCCACGCAGCCCTCTGGGGCCGGTGGCCCCACCTGGGGGACCCCCGGGACCCTCCCGGTGGTCCCGGTACGTTACCGACAGCACCCAAAACTTTTCCGGTGACCAAATCAGGACTTCCCATATATAAATCTTTACCTCCGGACCATTCCGGAACTCCTCGTGACGTCCGGGATCTCATCCGGGACTCCGAACAACATTCGGTAACCACGTATATCTATTCCCTATAACCCTAGCGTCATCGAACCTTAAGTGTGTAGACCCTACGGGTTCGGGAACCATGCGGACATGACCGAGACGTTCTCCGGCCAATAACCAACAGCGGGATCTGGATACCCATGTTGGCTCCCACATGTTCCACAATGATCTCATCGGATGAACCACGATGTCAAGGACTCAATCGTCCCGTATACAATTCCATTTGTCTACCGGTATAGTACTTGCCATAGATTCGATCGTCGGTATCCCGATACCTTGTTCAATCTCGTTACCGGCAAGTCTCTTTACTCGTTCCGTAACACATCATCCCGTGATCAACTCCTTGGTCACATTGTGCACATTATGATGATGTCCTATCGAGTGGGCCCAGAGATACCTCTCCGTTTACACGGAGTGACAAATCCCAGTCTCGATTCGTGCCAACCCAACAGACACTTTCGGAGATACCTGTAGTGCACCTTTATAGCCACCCAGTTACGTTGTGACGTTTGGTACACCCAAAGCATTCCTACGGTATCCGGGAGTTGCACAATCTCATGGTCTAAGGAAATGATACTTGACATTAGAAAAGCTTTTAGCAAACGAACTACACGATCTTGTGCTAGGCTTAGGATTGGGTCTTGTCCATCACATCATTCTCCTAATGATGTGATCCCGTTATCAACGACATCCAATGTCCATGGTCAGGAAACCGTAACCATCTATTGATCAACGAGCTAGTCAACTAGAGGCTTACTAGGGACATGGTGTTGTCTATGTATCCACACATGTATCTGAGTTTCCTATCAATACAATTTTAGCATGGATAATAAACGGTTATCATGAACAAGGAAATATAATAATAACCAATTTATTATTGCCTCTAGGGCATATTTCTAACAGACGGGACCCGGGGCCGGGTTCCTCACCAAGCGGCGCGCCCGTGAAGGTAACACCTCCCAGTGCTAACCCGGCAGAGCCCAGTCCCGGACATGGCTCCTCTGAAGCAGGATGTCGTCGCGAACGGGTCGACGGCGAGAATGCGGGCCGGGCATCGTTGATGTCAAGAACAAATACTATATGTAAATTAATATCTATGATCAATTAATATATATGATCAAATGTTGCATATATATGCCAAAATTCATACTTTGACATATGATATCTAGCTAGCTAATTCATCTAACATTAATATATCTAGCTAATTCATCTAACATTTGGCAAAAGTACAAAAAACTAATTCATCTAACATTAATATATCAAATTCATCTATAACTAAAAGTATAAAAAACTAATTCATCTAACATTTCTACCTAGCTAATTCATCTAACATTTGACATTAGTCTAACATTTCTATCTGGAAAAGTTCGATGTTCAATGGCACTGTTGTGTTCTCTGACGTTTACGCGCTCATAGTACAATTTTCCAGTACGTAGTCAGCCTAGTCGTGGACTCTAGCTAATATTTACGGACCTTGCACGGGGGACGATCGTGTCACGTACACTAACTAGTTATATGACCTGGATATCCCACACACCCAAGACTGGCTGCTTTTGGGCGATTTCAACTACATCAGAGCACCGGATAATCGTAATAAACCTGGCGGTAGCACTCAGGACATGTTCATGTTTAATGATATCATCCGCCATCAAAACCTCATTGAGCTACCTGTCAAAGGTCGCACATACACCTGGAGCAACATGCAGCTTGATCCGCTCTTAGAGCAATTGGACTGTTTCTTTACATCGATCCACTGGACAAATGCATATCCCAAAACACTAGTCAAGCCGCTTGGAAAACCCGTTTCGGATCACATCCCTTGCGTCGTCTCGATCAGGACCAAGATTTCTCGCTGCAAACTCTTCAAGTTTGAATCTTACTAGATACAACACCCTGGCTTCATGGATATTGTCAAACATACCTGGGAAAAACCGGTGAGATCACAAAATGCTGCTACAATCCTTTGTCGCAAGTTCAAAGCACTCAGACATGCTCTTAAAATTTGGAGTAAATCTATCTCCCGCCTCTCGATTGCCATTGATAACTTCAATAGGGTCCTAGCTGACGTGGATGAACTGGAAAATAAAAGAACTCTATCCACTCCTGAAACCAACTTCAGACGTATACTTAAGAACCACTTGCTCCGGCTTCTTCATTACCAGAAACAATACTGGAAAAAGCGGTGTACAATCCGTTGGGTTAGATTCGGTGATGAGAATACGAAATTCTTCCAAGCAGTTGCTACTGAACGCTACCGCAAAAACAACATTGCTTCCTTTCAAGACAGTGATGGTACCCAAGTTGATGATCACCCAAGCAAAGAAGCGCTTCTGTTCCAAACTTATAAAACTCGTCTTGGGACAATCTCACCCACTGAAATGAATTTTTTTGACTGGGCACTGAAATGAAATTTGACCTGCCTACTATCATTCAATGTGCTGACAACTTGGATCACCTAACTACACCTTTCACGCATGAAGAGATCGACGCGGTAATGAAAGAGATGCCCTCTGACCGAGCACCTGGCCCTGATGGCTTCAGCGGGGCTTTCCTCAAAGCATGTTGGCCCATAATTAGGCATGATTTTTATGCCCTTTGTGACCAATTCCATGCTGGCGATCTAGATCTTACAAGCATCAATGATGGGCTTATCACACTCATCCCCAAGATCAACTCACCTGAAACTGTCAACGACTACCGCCCAATCACCCTCCTTAACTGATGTCTCAAGCTAATCACAAAACTCTTGGCTGATCACCTCCAAAAGGTTATACTACAACTCATCCATCACAACCAATATGGATTTATCAAGGGCCGGACCATCCAAGACTGCATGCCTTGGGCATTTCAGTACATTCACCAGTGCCATGCATCACAGAAGCAGATAGTTCTTCTGAAGCTCGACTTTGCCAAAGCATTCGACACGATTGGACACAGGCCTATGATTAACATAATGAGATGCATGGGCTTCAATGATAATTGGATTAACTGGATTGAGTGCATCTTCTCTTCGGGCCGATCATCGGTCTTGCTTGATGGTGTCCCTGGTCGACAGTTTCTCTGCAAGTGTGTAGTCTGCTAGGGTGACCCCCTCTCACCGCTTCTGTTCGTCCTGGCGGCAGACCTACTTCAAGCAGCAATCAATGATGCCTTTCGACGGGGTCTGATTGAACTACCATTCCCATGCACAGGTCAAACAGATTACCCTGCTATCCAATACACCGATAACACGATCCTGGCCTTGCCAGCCTGCCCTAGACAAGCCACTCTAATCAAGCAGATCCTGTCTGATTATGCTTCTTCCGTTGGGCTCAAGATCAACTTTCACAAGTACACCCTGATTCCCATCAACCTATACTCTGCGATGTTAACTGATCTGGCTCACATCTTTGGGTGCAACGTTGGCTCTATGCCTTTTACGTACTTGGGTCTACCCATGGGTATCTCCAAGCCCACGGTTGATGATCTCATGCCACTTATCTGCAGTGCCGAACGACGCCTCACAGCCACCATCTCCATGATGTCGTATGGAGGCAAACTTTCCTGGCTGAATGCATCGGTTACCTCTTTGTTCATCTACGCCTTGTGTACACTCAAGATACACCCAAAGATCTTGGAGATGCTTGACAAAATCAGACGTAGATGCCTCTGGACGAAGAAAACCGAACAAGGAGATAAGTGCAACTCGCTGGCAGCCTGGGATTTGGTATGCAGACCTAAAAAACAAGGCGGTATGGGAGTGGTCAATCTTTCCATCCAAAACGAAGCTCTGCTCCTAAAATTCTTGCACAAATTCTACAACAAGAAAGATGTCCCCCGGGTACAGCTTCTTTGGAAGATTACTACTCCGACAAGATCCCACATGCATCTGACGCAGTGGGGTCCTTCTGGTGGCGTGACGTTCTCAAGCTTACCCCTAAATACAGGGGGGTGAGCCGTGTCCAGGTGGCCGATGGCACGACAATTCTTGCATGGAAAGACTTATGGCTTGATGAGGCACTGGAAACTTCCCATCCTAGAGCGTTCTCTTACGTTCTGCATGAAGATGCCTCTGTGAAAAACTTCTTGGAAAGCCCATCACTGCACGCAATCTTTCATCTTCCGCTCCGCCTGAAGCATTTGAGGAAGTATGTGACATCCAAACGATCGCCAGACTGCAACCCTCAACATCCAGCAATGACATATGTCACTATATTTGGGGAAAAGCTGACTTCAAAGCGGCTGATTACTACAAGTTCTGCTTTCGGGAGATGCAAGCCCACCCCTTATTTTGACTCCTCTGGAGCTCAAAGTGCACCATGAAGATCAAAGTTTTTGGCTGGTTACTTCTGCATGACAGGCTAAACACTCGTAATATGCTCAAGCGCAGACACTATAATATTGGGGATGATCTCGACTGTTTACTATGTGGGCAAAACATTGAAGAGACGGTGGACCATATGATTTTCACCTGCTCGTTTAGTCGAGCCTGCTGGAGAAACTTGATATTGACTGGCCAACTTTTCCCTCACGCCTTGATGTGGTCCTCAGTGCCCGAGACACCTCTCGCATACCTCTCTTTGTTGAAATCTTCTTCACAGCCTCCTGGAGTCTTTGGAAAGAAAGGAATAATAAACATTTCAGAGGGGTGACACCCTCCCAAGCAAGCTGGCTGGAAAGGTTCTTGGGAGACTTCGATCTCTTGCGTTATAGGGTGCGTGAGGAGCAGGTTGGCACTATTGCCACCATTTGTAACAGTCTTGTTTGAGGCCACACTATCTCAGCTCCACACCTTTGTAACTAGTTGTTATCCCCCGTCTGGCCCCCAACATAAAAATGTTGTGTTGGGGGAGTGGTACAAACTTGTAACATCTGTAACACCCCTTGATAGTTAAATATATACAAGACAGTAGGAGCCTCTCCTACTGTCTTTCCCCTAAAAAACATTTCTATCTAGCTAATTCATCTAACATTTGACATTAATCTAACAATTCTTTCTAGCTAATTCATCTAACATTTGACATTAATATATCTAATTCAATCATCTAATTAACAATTTGACATTAATCTAATTCATCTGGCTAGCTAAAACTTTGACATTAACAATTTGACATTAATCTAAAAAACAAAAAACAAAAAATAAGTAAAAAAATGTGTGTGTGTGTGTGCGCGCGCGTTTACGTGTGTGTGTGTGTGTACGGGCGGGGGCGTGGTCATGGCCCGCGCAGGGGGCTCACAGCGCGGGGCGACCAGGGCAGCGACGGGGGGCGGCGATCGACGGGCGCGACGGCGAGACGCGGCGACGACGGGAACGGGGACGGGGATGGGCTGGAGCGGCGACGGGGACGGGGGCGGCGACGGGACGGCAATGGCGCAGGACGGGGGCGGCGGCGATGTCGAAGCAGAGGAGAGGAAGTGGAGATGAAACTGCAAATTTTCATAAGTGCTATATATATAGGAGGGGCCTTTAGTACCGGTTGGAGCCACCAACCGGTACTAAAGGTCAAATTTGGCCAGGCCAAGCGGCGGGAAGCGACCCCCTTTAGTACCGGGTCGTGGCTGCAACCGGTAGTAAAGGCCCCCCTTTATTACCGGCTGGAGCCACGGCCGGGTACTAAAGGGGTGCGCTGCCACCCCGCGGTGAACAAAGTTTAGTCCCACCTCGCCGAGCAAAGGGCAGCCGCACTGGTTTATAAACCCAGCCACGGTGCTCCTTCGAGCTCCTCTCTAAAGCAGGCTTCTGGGCCTAAACTGCAGCACTGCCCTGTGGGCCTACTGGGCCTTGCGGGCCTGCATCGTGGCCCAACTACAGGGTTTCTAGTCATATGCAAGCCGTTGTGGCCCAGTAGGCGGGCTTTTTTCTTTTTTTTCTTTTCTTCTTTATTTATTTTCTTTTATTTATTTGTGAGTTGTTGTTTGTTGTATTTAGAGTTTCCTTGTGAATATTTTTGCTTTAGGTACATCAAATTACAAACTTTCTGTTAGTGCCAGTAACTTTACTCTAAAAATAGATTTTTCAGTGATTCTTGTTTCTTATGTTTAATATTAGTGTGTTTTATCATTATATTCAATTTGCTAATACTTAGGTTATTTTAAAACAAGAAATGCCTCTGTAACAGATGAGTTTTCGTCCGAAACCCTGATACTTTGGAAGAGATTGCCCATTTTGTACACGAAGTGCATCCAGTTTTTGCCGTAACCCTCTCTACTTTTTTGCACATGCTATGTGGGTGAAATTATGATACCATGCCAACTTTCAACCTTTTCGGAGTTCATTTGTAGTGCTTTTCAATTTCAGGGTCATTTAGCTCAAAAAATCAGTAATGCATGAAAAATAGAAAATGCTGTCAGAAAGGGTTGAAAGTTGATGATGTGGCTTTGAATGGTGCATACTGAACGCACAAAAAGTCTGGAGTTGTAATAAGTTTAAAAATGAAATGCCTTTGTAACAGATGAGTTTTCTTCTGAAACCCTGATACTTCGAAAAACATTTTCCATTTTGTACACGAAGTGCATCCAGTTTTTGCCGTAACCCTCTCTACTTTTTGCACATGCTATGTGGATGAAATGATGATACCATGCCAACTTTCAACCTTTTCACAGTTCATTTGTAGTGTTTTTCAATTTCAGGGTCATTTAGCTCAAAAAAAAATCAGTAAATGCATGAAAAATAGTAAATGATGTCAGAAAGGGTAGAAAGTTGATGACGTGGCTTTGAATGATGCATACTGAACGCACAAAAAGTCTGGAGTTGTAATAAGTTAAAAAAATGAAATGCCTTTGTAACAGATGAGTTTTCGTGTGAAACACTAATATTTCAAAAGAGATTGTCCATTTTGTACACGAAGTGCATCAGTTTTCACTAGTACAGTGAGCTCCTAAACAAACGGTTTTTAACCCCTTTTCGCGACGGCATTTGGAACCGTCGCCAAGTGAGTGTGGGCGGTAGGGGGGGTCCTTCCCACACGACCCAGAAACCGTCGGGGATATGCCCTCCTAGCACACACGTTCGGCAAAATGAGGTCGTGTGTGACCGACGAGCGCTCAAATACGGAAATACGTACAGTAGAGCTAAAAATACAATTATACGGCAAAATTGTTTCCGGTCGCAAGTACATCCCACACAGTCAGTCTCCGCTAAACGCTTCCGTTCGTATGTACATCCCACACAGTCGCTCCAAGGAAAACGTTTCCGTTCACAGGTACATCACACACAATTTTTCCCGTTAAATCGCTTGCGTTATTGAATATATCACACACGGTCCATGGAAGAAACTGTGTGGCAAAGGCTGTCCATCACACACAGTTTTCATGTGGTAAACGTTTGCGCAAGGTGGCCTAACGCAAACAGTTTTCAAGAGAAAGTCGTGTGTGATTGTTCATTGATCCAACACGGTTTATTCCTAAAAACTGTGTGCTATCAGAGCCTGACTGCCTGTAGGATTACCAAGCCAAACTGGTCGAAGTTGAGTCTAGAAATGCTTTAGTAATATAAGGGAATTGATTGTGGATGGAAACGTAAGGCTCTTTTTACTCCTTTACCTTATGTCCTTCTGATCTGAGTCAACCTCTTCTCTTTTACGGGGATTAAGAACTAGGCTTCTCATCTATCTATCAGGATGACGTGTTACTAATCCATAGACTTATAGGATTGATGGATTCAAGTCTCAGTTCAGTTCCTACTACTTTTGTGTGTTAACAGTTGGTCTCAGAACCTTGATATTGTGATGTTGAGTTGTTATACCACTGTTTTGCAGGATGTCTCAAATCTTCTTTGAGCATTTACAGCCGTTATGCTATCCGAGTCATCCCAGGTTCCTAAATAGTCTGATGCACTTGCAAATCCCTTCTTCCCGTTCCCGATGATCCTTTTGGGCCAGATTAACCACACAAATTGCTGATTTGAGGTACTCCATTACCTCGACATATATGTTGGAGCTATTATTATGACCCTATGTGTCTTAGAGAACCACCTAGTAATCTAGCCATGTTTTCTATTCCCAGTGTGATGATTCTGGCCATCATTCTCGAAAGCATCCCGTGATGCCACTTAGTTAGTAGGCATTCTATTCTTGGGTTCTCGAACCGAAGATTCACTCTACTTACTTCCTGTTGATAGTGTTTGCTCGTTCAACAGTTAATACTGGAGTCCTATTAACATCTCAACATATACAGCTACTAGTGATTGTGTATATTTTCTGTCAAAATAGGTTTAAGTTTGTTGATGGTCAACCTAAGCCATGATAAAAATGCTAAAATAAAGGCTTTCTGAGCAGCTGAAAACCCGTCACTCATTTTGGGTAAATTAGCTGGGTCATCACCAAACCTCATTTTGCATTGACAAACGTACCATGCTTTTGTTTGCACTGGACTAACAAAGGGCTCACTTGAATTTACTGGCAGAAATTTCTGGCTCTGATTGAAGTCACGACATCATCAGGCATGATATGATATCTGTTTCCTTTTTGACACAACCAAGTATCTTGCGTAGAAAACTGATGTGTTAATAAGACGACCACTCTCACTGCAGGTTGTCTTGCTAAATTTATCGAATGGCGTCAATGGTTTTTGGCCGGGTCATATTACGAAGGAATCATCCATGTGTACAACTATAAAACAGAAGTGCGGAAAGTCCATAGTTTCCATGCTCACGATAGATTCCGTGAATCAACAGACATTCATCCTACCAAGCCCTATGTGTTGTCATCATCTGATACACAAATAAAGCTTTGGGACTGGGACAAGGACTGGGAGTGCACACGGACGTTCAC
Organism: Triticum aestivum; assembly: GCF_018294505.1. Taxonomy (NCBI): domain Eukaryota; kingdom Viridiplantae; phylum Streptophyta; class Magnoliopsida; order Poales; family Poaceae; genus Triticum; species Triticum aestivum. The sequence goes on along the minus strand of NC_057808.1, from coordinate 534,144,596 downwards.
GGAACACTCCCACACTGTAAAACGGGTTGCATTTGACCCATGGAACACCAACAGTTTTGCTAGTGCTTCGAGAGACCACACAGTAAAGGTTCGGACCTGTCCTTCCACTGACCGAAATTTGGTTTTCTGCTAGACCAACTGACTGCAAACTCATATAGTTGGTGTTTGTCAGGTTTGGAGCCTTGATTCTTCAAGGTCTATGTGTAGTCTGTCTGGGCATTCGAACGAAGTGAACTGCATAGATTTCTTCATGCGTGGTGATCAGCAGTATTTGGTTACTGGCTCTGAGGATATGACTGCCAAGGTATGCCGTTTTTTACTAAAAAAAATGCAACAATAATGCAGTACGCAAATAACATTTGCGCATTTTTTCTTTCTTCCAAATGAACCAGATATGGGACATGCAGAGAAAGACGTGTGTCAAAACGCTAAGGGTGTGTTTGGTTCCAGTTTGGAACAGTAGTCGCATTGCATGCCCTTCTCAACCCAGCCTGGTTGAGGAAAAATAGGCCCTAATACGCCATATGCAACTTGATTGGTTGCCTGCATCCCTAGTCCCTGCATTAGGTAATACGCAAGTGCACATTGTTTGGTTGGCTGGATTGGCCCTAGCGGCACATGAACACAACATTTGGTTGCATACGGTGTACATGTTGTGCTTACCTTGTACCCTAGTTGGTGAGCTTACCCACAATGATCACACCTGGCACACCAACGCCACAACACAGCAATGGTGACGAACTGGGCGAAGATGATGAAGTTCTTCAGCTTCAGGCCGAACTGACGATCCACCTTAGCAGCTTCCACTTTGACAGCTCCAACCTTGGCACTGTCGACACTGTTGCCTCCGTGCTTTCGCACCTAGGCGGAGTAAGCTTGTTCTGTTGCCTGCTTAGTCTTGAACTCTCTATAGTTGTTGTTGCTATACGATGCCACTTGTGCATTGGCTTCTTCCCATGAACTATAAACCCCTGGAACCTCACCAATGAACACGGCATACCACTTGCCCTAGCAATGCACAAGAGCAAGAGTTGAAGCAGCAAATCAATGGAGCACAAGTAGCAAGCAAAGTAGCACACAAACAACAATGGAGCAGAAGAGAAGTAAACCATGCATGATCATACGGCATAGCAAGTTCTTCCTAGCACTACCTTGGTGTTAACGTACCACCACATCCAAAAGAGGGTGTCGTCCTACCACCGCAAGTTCACCGTCACCGTGAGGGGTTAGTATATACCACCTCACCAAAATATACAGACCATCAAATAGTTTTTGAGCCCTAGCTACACAAAATGTACGCCGTCATCGTCATCGTCGTCGTCGTCGCCACCACCATCGCCGTCAGGGATCATGCACGCTCACAGGCAGCACTACTCTAGTAGTAGTGCTTGCCCAGTCAGCTCCTGAGCCACAGCACCCTGTGAGCGCCGGCCATGGCAACGAACCCAACACCCTGGGCCTTGTTGTCAAGCAGGTGGCTGAGAGCTGCCATGAGAGCCTTGTCGCTGAAGCCACCCTGGGTCATGACAGCGCCATACAGGTCAGGGTGGACGTCAAGGGGCTTTCACTCCCTGATGGCTGTTGCCACCTCCTTTACCGCTTCAGTCATGCTGCAGAAGACATTGATCTCCTCCTCCATCAGGCCTCCTCTCTTCCTCTTCCTATCAACGGGGTCAAATGGCTTGTCGAAGGGCTTCATAGCGGGCTTGTCAGGGCCATCAAGGATCTCGACGTCCGGGGTCCCAGGGAAGTCAGGCATGGGAGAACGAAGAGGCTCCCCCGAGCCCATGGCATGCTTCCCAGTTGCCAGCCCGAAGGAGAAGATGTGTTGCATCTGGTTGTAGTTCTGGATGGGTGTGTTGAGGAACTCAGCGTCCCTTGGGTGGTCCTAAGAATGAAACACAAGTGTTGTTAGTTGTGATTAGGACTAGGCAATGGTGGACAGTATGAAAAGGAAGAGGGTTGTGAGCTAACCGCAACATGGCCGGTGTAGTGCTCTGCCTCCAGAACTATGCAGCAAGTGTTCTCATCCCATGAGGCGCCGCTAAGGTCTCTCAGCTTGGACACTTGGATCCATCGACTTCTCCACTTCCTCAGGTGGTTGTACACCTGGGTGGCAGACACCTCTTGCCCACAAAACTGGAGCACCTGCTTCGCAACGGTGTTCAAGTGCACCTCCTTGAAGCCCTGTCAGTCCTAACTGCACTAGAGATGAGCTCACACATCTTCTTCAGCACGAAGGTGGACATGAACGACTGCCACTTCATGTTGTTCGACCTACTATCCTTCTTTGCCTTTGTTGCTGCTAGCTTGAGTGCAGCGGCAGCAGCAGCAGCAGCAGTAGTTGGCTCAACGAGCACTACTGGCACATAGAGGGAATCAGGCTCGAACACCTCTGAATCAGGTGCCATCTCGGACATAGGCTGCGAGTCCTCGACAAACGATGGAGCAAACTGGCTGTCGGACACGACAAGGGCCTGACTAAGATCTTGCGTCTGCGTGGTCATGTCCTACAATCGTAGCATGTATTGATAGTGAGCATAGCACACAACATACCGGACAATCCATGAAAGCAGGAGCATACATGTACATGGTTCATCACTATCATAGCAAGAACATGCTTCATCACTATCATACTAAGCATACCAGACAATCTATGAGCAGGAACATACATCTAGAACAAACAACATGCTACAAATGGACCACCAATAGCTACAAATCACAGATCTGAGCATGATTCAACACAAGCACAAGGTTCAACTTCAAACTCTACTACTAATCTAGCCTACCACATGCTTGAACATCTAGCCCTACCACAAATTGTAACCGCAGCATAGCAACCAACCATATCAGCTCACAGATCAGACCACTAATCAACCATGCATCTAGATCAAACCCTAGCTGCAGCTCAGATCTAGCTAGAAGGAACAGAGAGAAAGGGGGATTGAACTCACAGAGGCCATGGCTGCAGCTTGAGGACGAGGGGGCGGTGGTGGAAGATGAATGCCGGCCGGTGAAGGAGCTCCAACGCCGTGGACAGCCGGCCGATGAAGATGCGCCGCTTACCTTCTCGTCGATGCCGATGTGCTTCGGCGGGAAAGCGCGAACAGAGGAAGAATGGTGGCGGGAGCTGGGGCGGTGAGGGAGGGGCTAAATAGGGGGTGGATCGGCGGGAGGTGACAGAAATCCTCCCGCCGATTTTTCGGCGACGCGGGTGAGCTCGCGCCATCTCCCCTGCTCGCACGAGGGGAGAAGCACGTCGCCCTCCCCTGCCTCGCCCTGGCAAGGCTCGCGAGCTACTGCCGATTCGTGCGTTGCCCCTGGGCCTGGCCTGGACGTGCTTTAAGCTTCGTGCGATGCGGACCGCACAGTGAATGCAGGAAACCAAACGGGCCAAATTGTTCCCGCCCGGGCCAGGCCGGGCCTCATGCGGGCAACCAAACACGTCCTAAAAGGTTTCATGTTTCCAGTTGTGGCTGTTGTTTGCCATCCTAGTCTTCACTTGTAATCACGGGTACAAGAGATGGCATCGTTCATTTCTGGAGCTTGGCCAATTTCAGGTAAACGCTCACACTTTCAGGTAGGAGTATGCCCTTACGAAAACACTCTCAAGTTTCCTACAGAGCTTTGAAATGTGTCAACTAAATGCTAGCATGACTTTGAGACACTAAACCGTGTACAATCAATGCTCGTTTCACTTGAGTCTGATTTGAAATGTTTTCTCCCACGTGATTCAATTAAATTTACGGGAAATTCGTAAGTGATGCTACATTTCCCTCAGGCTTGAGAGAATCCTTAACATCAGTTGTCATCAAGATGTCCGTGGTCTCGCTGCATTGACGGAGTCAAGAAGGTAATTGATAGTTTTTTTTGCGGGGAAGTAATCGATAGTTTTTAATGTTCTTGTTTTTATAGCCCAACACCCCGTGTCGCCCACCCCGCGGGTGACCCGGGCGGAACCCTAGCCGCCAGGCGAGCTCCCTCCTCGCCAGATCTCCCTCCCCTGCCGCCGCCAGCAGGCGCCGCCGGGCAAAGCCCGCGCAGCGGTGGCGGCGGCGGGGCACTCCGGTTCTCGCTCTCACGGTGCTCGGACGTTGCGGGGCGTCCGCTGTGGGAGCGCGTGGTCACCGTGGCGAGCTTGCACTGGGGCTGCGCGGCGAGCGTATACGGCGCGTAGGAGAGCGTGCGGTGCGCGGACGCAGGCGTGGGGATGTGGCTCTCATGGCGCGGCGGCGGCTGGCGGATCGGATCTCGGGGCAGCGGCCTCGACCGGTGGCGCGCGGTGCGGCCTGCCTGGCGGGCAGCACCCGCGGGTGCAGATGGGGGGCCTTCCACGGCCGCGTGGGCGGCGTGGAGGCGGCGGCGTGCGGCGGCTCCTCGATGGCCAACCGGAGTTCCATGGGAGGCGTCGTCTCCAACTCGATCTACTCCAGTTCGTGCTGGCTACGGTACTTAGCGACTATGGTCAACGCCAGTACTGCCTAGACGGATCTGGCGGGTGGGCATGGATCCAGGGGAAACTCCGCCGCTGTGGCGGCCACACCAAAGTCGACGCCCTCGGTGCTGATTCCCTTCCTGGAGGCTTCGGTGTGGATCCTACGCCCCCCACCTCTGCCATGAGTGCAGGCGAAAGCCTGTGTTCCTCTGTTTGGGCGACGATGGCACTTTGGTGTCGTGTTCCTTCCTGAAGGCGTCGGCCGGGGACTGCTCAGGGTGGTGGAGTTGCTGGTAGTTCGGAGTCGACGCGAGATGGCATGTAGGTGGAGCGGTATGGCATCAACCGTATCGTCGACGGTGGGTCTCGGCGGCATCGCACAGTGGAGGCTCGGCGTCCGATGCACGGAGATGGACTCACGCAGGAGGAGGAAGTTGTCTGGCATCATGATGGCATTGACGACAAAGAGGCCTGGAAATGTCGGTGCATCAGTTCTGCTCTGAGGATGGACCGATGGAAGATGGAGGTGACGGCCCTTGCAGCGTGCGGTGCTCACTGGGAGTGTGTCGAACCGCTGTGTGACCCAGTCCAGGTAGTGGCTTGGATGGGACACCCGACTTTATATGTTAGGCTTTGGTGCGATGTCTTATTGGTATTAGGCCCGGTATTAGGCCCGGACATTCAGCACACCTTCATCAAGGGGATAGGAGTAGCAACTGCGTTGCCAAGATGGTGGCTTCAGGCTTATTGATGTATCACCTTGTATGGTTTTTGTGAATAATTAATAGGGATTTTTATTTCTGTGCCCCTCGTTCCTTAGTTGTACTCATTCATCCCCACGATCTTAACTTTTGCTCACTTTACCCCACTCCCTTGCCCGAAACCCTCAGAACTGGTCACAGCGGACGTTGCCGTCGGGTCAATGGCTTGCCCGTTAACTCTGACTAGTGGGGCCGCGTAGGGCCGAGTCCACATTTTGACCGTTACGTGCTAACCAGTGGGGCCGTGAAACTAACACTTACTATAGGGTTCCCCTCACTGTAACCTGAATCAGATCGAGTCGCTTCCGTGCCGCCACCTCCGCCGCCGGCGTGCCGCCTCCGCCACTGTCGTGCCGCCTCCGCCGCTGTCGTGCCGCCCCCTGCTGCATCTACCGTCTCTCCCCATCTAGGATTAGGAAGCAATGTCGGGGGAGCACCCCGTCCGGCCCATCAACCGTGGAGATGATTGGGTCGAATCAGAGGCAGATAATTCATGGATTCCACCTGGGTAAGCATCATTTTCCTCTCAAATTGATTAGGAGGTCCGTAAATTAGGCTGTATTTGACCACCGTTAGCGTGAATCAGTGCAATTTATCTGAAAATTTTAGGCCTAACTGTGCCCTTTATCTTATTTCAATCGAATAGGGTTGATCCTGCACTTGCTTTTTGGCTAGCGGTTAGAATGGAAACTAGCGAGCTGCGTGGAACTAAACCGTGTCTGATTTCTGGGTTTTTCTATCCTAAAGTGGTAGAAACCAGCGTTTCGTTCACAGATTTCCGTGAGGCACTCTGTTGTGAGTATCCGTGGAGCCCTGCCGATGTTGTTGAACTGAGATATTTCGATAGTACCGAGCAGAAATTTGTCCCATTAACTTCTGATGAGCATCTGGGATTGCTATTTAGTTTTAATGCTGACAGCCGTTTCGTTAAAATCCATATCGGTGTGCTTCAGGCATGCAAACAACGTATCCCGAAGGGGAAGGGTGTTCAGACATCATCTATCTCTGCTAATAGCGAGCGTCCTCACACTCATTGTAGGTCGAGGCCAAGTAAACTTAGTGGTTCTGAAAGCCACAACATGTCGGTTGCCGCTAATTCTGCCACTTCTCCTCTCCCTTATGCACCTGATGTAGAAGTAGAAGGAGAGCCTGACGAGGGAGTGCCTCGACATGATGATGAGGATGAGATTTTGTTCCCTGAACTGGTAGATAGAGTCAGTCAACAGGCAGTGGAAGATGAATATCCAGAGGAGCCTAGCAGCAATGCTAGACTTGATGACACTGACGATGAAGAGAGGGAGGAGAACATCGACTCCTTAGTTTTACAAGAATATGATGGTGAGGACATGCCAACAATTGAGTGGAACAGGGAGAATCCCGAGCTTACTCCAGGAACCGTATTCGAATCGATGGTGGACTGTCATAATGTAGTGCCGACATATTGCATTCTCACTGAAAACTCCTATGAGGCTGATAGGAGTGAGCCAGGAAGATTCACTGTTCGTGGCCTTTATGATAGGTGTAGGTGGAGGTTGCATGCATCCACTATGCTAAAGAGCAAATTGATTCAGGTATTACAACTGAATCTTTTTATCAGATTATTTATCCATTCTATATTCAGATCAGGTGTACTGTTTCTTAAGTGTATTGTTTCTTAATTGTATTTGACATCATTTTTCAATTTGTTTCAGATAAAAAGCAACCCACACGGGCACACTTGCCCACCTGGAGGGGGAGGGGGAAAGGACAAATCAAAGCTTGCAAAGACTAGGTGGGTGGCAGATGCAATCTTGGATTGGGTGAGGGAAACACCAACAATTGGTCCAACAACACACCATGGGAAGCTATTTGAGAAGTACAAGATTAATATACCTTACATGAGGATTTTCTATGCTAAGGAAAGGGCTCTTGATAGGATTAATGGGCCATGAAATGAGAGTTTTCAGTTGCTTTACACCTTCAAAGTTGAAGTGGAGACGGCTAGTCCAAGGAGTGTTGTAGAGATTGACAAGCATACAGTTAAGTACAAATTAAAAGGGAAGGCACTAGAGAAGGAGTGCTTCAGGAGGGCTTTTGTTTGTTCCAAGGCTTGCTGCCAGGGGTTTCTGAATGGTTGTAGGCCCTATTTGGCTGTCGATTCAACTGCTTTGAATGGAAGATGGAGAGGCCAGCTAGCAGCAGCTTCTGCAGTTGATGGACACAACTGGCTATTCCCAGTTGCATTTGGTGTGTTGGAGGTAGAGTCCGAGGACAGCTGGGTCTGGTTTCTGCAGCAGTTGCGCAACATTATAGGTACACCCTCAGGTTTAGTTATACACACAGATGCTTGCAAGGGTTTAGAAACTGCGGTACAAATTGATTCCCTGGAGTGGAACATAGGGAATGTATGCGACACCTAGCGCAGAATTTTAAAAAGAAATTCAGAGGCAAAGTTTATGATGAGAACCTATGGCTAGCATCATACACATGCAGCTTGAGGAAGTATGAGCACCATTTGAGAGTGTTGTATGCTCACAATCCTTTGGTGAAGTAGTACATGGATGAACATTATGGAAAGGTGTGGTCAAGAAGCAAATTCAATGAAATCTGCAAACTAGACTATGTGACCAATAACCTCGCTGAGTGTTTCAATGCAAAGTTCAAGTCAGTGAAAGGGCTTTTGTTGTGGCAAGCATTTGATAAGATCAGGAAGATGATCATGATAAAGATGGCTATTCGTAAAAGAATTGCAGAAACACAATATGTTGCCCATCTTATGCTCCCATCTCTGATTAAGGCATTGCATGCCAAGGCAAGAGGACTAAGGATGAAATGCATTCGACCGTCGACATACGAGGCTGAGGTGACATACACTGACAGTAAAAATAGGGAATGGAGATATCCAGTGAACCTTGCAACTAATGAATGCAGTTGTAGGCAATGGTAGATCCGCGGGAAGTCATGCATACATGCCCTACATCTCATGACTCTTATTGGAGGTGAAGATGGTGAAGTTGATCAGTATTGCTCTGAATATTTCTCTGTTGCCAAATTTAGGGCTGCTTATGCTGAAAATGTGCCTGCACTCTTGGGAAAAGACCAATGGAACATAGTAAACCCAGGGTTCAAACTCCATTCTCCTGTACTGACTAGACCACCAGGAAGACCAAGGAAAAATAGGATAAGAGCTGGTGAAGAGGGTCGCATAAAAAACAACGTAAGTGCAAAAGATGTGGTATCTTAGGGCATATTGCTAGGCGTTGTACCAATCCAGTTGATGCATCATTTGGAGAAGAGGAACAATGGGCATCAGCAAATGCAGAGGAGAATGCAGCAGGAGAGGAGAATGCAGCAAGTTTAGAGGAGAATGCAGCAGCAGAGGAGAATGCAGCAAATTTAGAGGAGAATGAAGCAACTGAAGTAGCAGCTTGGTACGTGTGCAACCTTTCCCTTTTTTGCATTTGTTCTCTTTTTTATCAATGGCTAAGCTTATTTCTCTTTGACCCAAGTCTAGGTTAATTAGAGGCACAGGACAGAAAAGACCTAGAGAGGAAGAAACTTCATCGGTTGAACCATCATCTGATGCAGAATTTGAAACCATGGCTTGTGAAGGTTTTGAAGCTATAAGAGAGGAGGAAGTTATTTTGTCTGAAGTTTCTTTAAGGATTAGTGAACCCACAGATGACTGTCAACTGGTCATCACTTGCTCGGTCAGTCAAAGCTCAACAAAACTGACACCACCAGAAGTGAAGATCAGGAGCAACAAGACAAAGCTTTCAAAGGCACAAAATATGCCAGTTAGGGAAACCAGAAGCAAGACGGTTAACCCATCCCGGAACACAAGGAGCAAGGAAAATATTTGAATTTGAACTTGAATGCAAGTCATAAACTTTGAACTTTAAGGATTTGTAATAAGGATTCTGTCGTCAATTTGAACTACTGTGAAAACTTGTAAGGTGTAATAATTTTATTTGGAATTTGATGTCAAATTTGAGGTAGAATATAAAACTGAGGCAAAATTTGAATTTTAGGCAAACTTTGAATTTGAACCAACACTTAAAGTTCATTCCCCTGTGGCGTGAGTTGCAAAGTTTGTTGAACTATTATAAACGTTAGGTGATCAATTCGATCTCTTTTGCGTGGTAAAACTTGTAGTCATGAGAATGTGCTCCAAATGAGCTCCCAAGCAAGGGTAAACAACCCCATTTGTAATCAAGTCTTTTTTGGACCAACTCCAAATGAGCCAAATATTTTTTATTAACACCTATTCAATCTATATAGTGTAGATTCGAAGAATCTCTATTTATTGAATTAATCTTTAAATTTTAATTGTTTTTGAAAAAATATACTTTAATAGAAAACCATTAAAAACACGTTTAAAATATGAAAATGGAAAACTAAGTTCAGATCCTTCTTACTCACTTCGAAATCAAGCTTTGGTGATTTTTTTTTGATTTTTTTTATTTTCAAAAACCGAAGGGAACCCTACCTCCTCCCCTTGGTCTCTATGAAACGTTGTACGTGATAGCTCATATGTGTGAAGGTTTTTTCATGAAAATGTCCATAGACAAAGGTTATGATTTTTGGTTGGTAACATGTCACACAAGACAACATTGTGCGCAGGTTTTTTTTTAATTAATGGTGCTCATTTGACCTCAATCGTGCTAGCTAGTTTTTTTTCTGTAAATGTCCGTATACCAAGTTTAGTATTTTTTTCCTCGTTAGTGTGTCTTATAAAACGACGAACGACGAAGGTTTCATATTTTTTGATTTTTTTAAATTAGTTATGCTCAGTCAAAGCCTTGGAAACCCCGTTGACCAGCTCAAAACCCCTCTGAACCCCGTGGGGTTTCGCCTAACCCTAGCTCCGAACGTCAGCCGTCCGATCAAACCCTAGTGCCAAGCGACAGACCTCGGATGTGGTCTTCTCGAAGGAATTCCGAGGGCAGGCTGCGTGCAGGCTCCACGCCGTTGGATCACATGGACGGCTCCGCATCGTTGGATCGTGGGGCGATCCGCGAGACTTGTTGGTTGTGCCTCCCCTTTCTTCTGCTGCTTATTCTGCGGCGACGAGAGGAGTCACTCCTCCTCTGCCTCTTCTTCTCCGGCGACGAGAGTAGCCACTCCTCTGCTTCTTCTTCTCCGGCGACTTTGGGCGATATGTCAAGCTCCACTTCAGCCTCCCGCCCCTCATGGACCCAGTATGGTCCACTTCCCATGGAGCGATGTCCTAACTGCCTATGCAGCGCACCACTAATACGGTTGACTTCGAAGGAGGTCAAGAATGGCAACTATGGGCGCGAGTTCGTGAAATGCGAGAGCAAGTCAGAGGGGCAGGTTAGATCTCATGATTTTCTCTGATTTCTTTTTCTATTTGCTTTTAATTCTTTTTTGATCTGGGATTTAGGGTTGAAAGTGCAACTATCCCTGGGTGGTTTTGGTAATTCCTAACAACATATAGCTCATTGAGGTAATGCTATTTCAAGATAAACATTTCAGGAAAGCTCAATGATTGGGATGGCACGGATGAGAAAAGTGGACCCCTCAAAATGCTAAGGACAAAGGATTGGCTCAAGCTCAAAGCACAAGACTCTACTTTTTCATTTTAAGTGATCCAAGATCACATTGAGTCCATAGGAAAAGCCAATACTATCAAGAGGGGGTGAGGTGATTATTAATGAGTTTCTTGCTCAAAGTTCTTAGTGATATGCTCCAAAAACCCTCAAGTACTTTCTCACATCCACATATGTCCCAAACCAAAAGTCAAACTCGGCCCCACCGAATCTTTCTATCCGGCGCCACCGAGTTCAATTGACATAGCCACTGCCAGAAACCCTAGTCTTTTCGGTCTCACCGATAGGGATCTCGGTCTCACAGAGATGGGATTGTAATCTCTCTGTTTCCCTTCATAACGTTTCGGTCAAACCGAGATGACCGATCGGTCCCACCGAGATTGCAATGCAAACACTCTGTTTCCTTTTCGTAACGTTTCGGTCTAAACAAGATGAGCGAATCAGTCCCAACGAGTTTGCCTGACCAACTCTCTGTTTGTCTATTACCAAATCGGTCTCACCGAAAATTACGTTATGCCCTAACCCTAATGAAATCGGTCTCACCGAGTTGACGTGTCGGTCCCACCGAAAACCCTAACGATCACATTATGAACTAAATCAGTCTGACCGAGTTTAACGATTCGGCCCCACCGAGTTTGGTAAATTGTGTGTAACGGTTAGATGTTGTGTGGAGGCTATATATTGAAGGAAATATGCCCTAGAGGCAATAATAAAGTTATTATTTATTTCCTTATTTCATGATAAATGTTTATTATTCATGCTAGAATTGTATTAACCGGAAACATGATACATGTGTGAATACATAGACAAACAGAGTGTCACTAGTATGCCTCTACTTGACTAGCTCGTTGATCAAAGATGGTTATGTTTCCTAGCCATAGACATGAGTTGTCATTTGATTAACGGGATCACATCATTAGGAGAATGATGTGATTGACTTGACCCATTCCGTTAGCTTAGCACTCGATCGTTTAGTATTCTGCTATTGCTTTCTTCATGACTTATAAATGTTCCTATGACTATGAGATTATGCAACTCCCGTTTACCGGAGGAACACTTTGTGTGCTACCAAACATCACAACGTAACTGGGTGATTATAAAGGTGCTCTACAGGTGTCTCCGAAGGTACTTGTTGGGTTGGCGTATTTCGAGATTAGGATTTGTCACTCCGATTGTCGGAGAGGTATCTCTGGGCCCACTCGGTAGTGCACATCACTATAAGCCTTGCAAGCATTGCAACAAATGAGTTAGTTGCGGAATGATTTATTATAGAATGAGTAAAGAGACTTGCCGGTAACGAGATTGAACTAGGTATTGAGACACCGACGATCGAATCTCGGGCAAGTAACATACCGATGACAAAGGGAACAACGTATGTTGTTATGCGGTTTGACCGATAAAGATCTTCGCAGAATATGTAGGAGCCAATATGAGCATCCAGGTTCCGCTATTGGTTATTGACCAGAGACGTGTCTCGGTCATGTTTACATAGTTCTCGAACCCGTAGGGTCCGCACACTTAAAGTTTGATGACGGTTATATTATGAGTTTATGTGTTTTGATGTACCGAAGATAGTTCGGAGTCCCGGATGTGATCACGGACATGACGAGGAGTCTCGAAATGGTCGAGACATAAAGATTGATATATTGGAAGCCTATATTTGGATATCGGAAGTGTTCCAGGTGAAATCGGGATTTTACCGGAGAACCGGGGTTACCGGAACCCCCTCGGGGGTTTAATGGGCCTACATGGGCCTTAGTGGAGAAGAGGAGAGGCGGCCAGGGCAGGCCGCGCGCCCCCTCCCCCTCTAGTCCGAATTGGACAAGGAGGGGGCGGCGCCCCCCTTTCCTTCCTCTCTCCCTCCTCCTTCCCCCTTCTCCTACTCCAACTAGGAAGGGAGGGAGTCCTACTCCCAGTGGGAGTAGGACTCCTCCTGGCGCGCCTCCTCCTGGCCGGCCGCCTCTCCCCCCTTTGCTCCTTTATATACAGGGACAGGGGGGCACCCCATAGACACAACAATATATCATTGATCTCTTAGCCGTGTGCGGTGCCCCCCTCCACCATAGTCCACCTCGATAATATCATAGCGGTGCTTAGGCGAAGCCCTGCGTCGGTAGAACATCATCATCGTCACCACGCCGTCGTGCTGACGGAACTCTCCCTCAAAGCTTGGCTGGATCGGAGTTCGAGGGACGTCATCGAGCTGAACGTGTGCTGAACTCGGAGGTGCCGTACGTTCGGTACTTCACCGGTCGGATCGTGAAGACCTTGTGCTAACGCTTCCGCTTTCGGTCTACGAGGGTACGTGGACACACTCTCCCCTCTCGTTGCTATGCATCACCATGATATTGCGTGTGCGTAGGAAATGTTTTGAAATTACTACGTTCCCCAACACTGGCATCCGAGCCAGGTTTTATGTGGAGATGTTATATGCACGAGTAGAACACAAGTGAGTTGTGGACGATACAAGTCATACTGCTTACCAGCATGTCATACTTTGGTTCGACGGTATTGTTGGATGAAGCGGCCCCGACCGACATTACGCGTACGCTTACGCGAGACTGGTTCGACCGACGTGCTTTGCACACAGGTGGCTGGTAGGTGTCAGTTTCTCCAACTTTAGTTGAACCGAGTGTGGCTACGCCCGGTCCTTGAGAAGGTTAAAACAGCACGAACTATCATTGTGGTTTTGATGCGTAGGTAAGAACGGTTCTTGCTCAGCCCGTAGCAGCCACGTAAAACTTGCAACAACAAAGTAGAGGACGTCTAACTTGCTTTTGCAGGGCATGTTGTGATGCGATATGGTCAAGGCATGATGCTATATTTTATTGTATGAGATGATCATGTTTTGTAACCGAGTTATCGGCAACTGGCAGGAGCCATATGGTTGTCGCTTTATTGTATGCAATGCAAACGCCCTGTAATGCTTTACTTTATCACTAAGCGGTAGCGATAGTCGTAGAAGCATAAGTTGGCGAGACGACAACGATGCTACGATGGAGATCAAGGTGTCACGCCGGTGACGATGGTGATCATGACGGTGCTTCGGAGATGGAGATCACAAGCACAAGATGATGATGGCCATATCATATCACTTATATTGATTGAATGTGATGTTTATCGTTTATGCATCTTATCTTGCTTTGATTGACGGTAGCATTATAAGATGATCTCTCACTAAATTATCAAGGTACAAGTGTTCTCCCTAAGTATGCACCGTTGCGAAATTTCTTCGTGCTGAGACACCACGTGATGATCGGGTGTGATAGGCTCTACGTTCAAATACAACGGGTGCAAGACAGTTTTGCACACGCGGAATACTCAGGTTAAACTTGACAAGCCTAGCTTACGCAAATATGGCCTCGAAACACTGAGACCGAAAGGTCGAGCGTGAATCATATAGAAGATATGATCAACATAGTGATGTTCACCATTGAAAACTACTCCATCTCACGTGATGATCGGATATGGTTTAGTTGATATGGATCACGTGATCACTTAGATGATTAGAGGGATGTCTATCTAAGTGGGAGTTCTTAAGTAATATGATTAATTGAACTTTAATTTATCATGAACTCAGTCCTGATAGTATTTGCATAACTATGTTGTAGATCAATAGCTCGCGATGTTGCTCCCCGTTTATTTTTTAGATGTTCCTAGAGAAAAACTATGTTGAAAAATGTTAGTAGCAATGATGCAGACTAGCTCCGTAACTTGAGGATTATCCTCATTGCTGCACATAAGAATTACGTCCTGGAAGCACCGCTAGGTGCCAGACCTGCTGCAGGAGCAACACCAGATGTTATGAACGTCTGGCAGAGCAAAGCTGATGACTACTCGATAGTTCAGTGTGCCATGCTTTACGGCTTAGAACCGGGACTTCAACGACATTTTGAACGTCATGGAGCATATGAGATGTTCCAGGAGTTGAAGTTAATATTTCAAGCAAATGCCCGGATTGAGAGATATGAAGTCTCCAATAAGTTATACAGCTGCAAGATGGAGGAGAATAGTTCTGTCAGTGAGCATATACTCAAAATGTCTGGGTATAACAATCACTTGATTGAACTGGGAGTTAATCTTCCGGATGATAGCGTCATTGAAAGAATTCCTCAATCACTGCCACCAAGCTACAAGAGCTTCGTGATGAACTATAACATGCAAGGGATGGATAAGACGATTCCCGAGCCCTTCGCAATGCTAAAGGCTGCGGAGGTAGAAATCAAGAAAGAGCATCAAGTGTTGATGGTCAACAAGACCACCAGTTTCAAGAAAAGGGGCAAAGGGAAGAAGAAGGGGAACTTCAAGAAGAACAGCAAACAAGTTGCTGCTCAGGAGAAGAAACCCAAGTCTGGACCTAAGCCTGAGACTGAGTGCTTCTACTGCAAACAGACTGGTCACTGGAAGCGGAACTGCCCCAAGTATTTGGCGGATAAGAAGGATGGCAAAGTGAACAAAGGTATATTGGATATACATGTTATTGATGTGTACTTTACTAGTGTTTATAGCAACCCCTCGGCATTTGATACTGGTTCAGTTGCTAAGAGTAGTAACTCGAAACGGGAGTTGCAGAATAAACAGAAACTAGTAAAGGGCGAGGTGACGATGTGTGTTGGAAGTAGTTCCAAGATTGATATGATCATCATCGCACACTCCCTATACTTTCGGGATTAGTGTTGAAACTAAATAAGTGTTATTTGGTGTTTGCGTTGAGCATGAATATGATTTGATCATGTTTGTTGCAATACGGTTATTCATTTAAATTAGAGAATAATTGTTGTTATGTTTACATGAATAAAACCTTCTATGGTCATACACCCAATAAAATGGTTTGTTGGATCTCGATCGTAGTGATACACATATTCATAATATTGAAGCCAAAAGATGCAAAGTTAATAATGATAGTGCAACTTATTTGTGGCACTGCCGTTTAGGTCATATTGGTGTAAAGTGCATGAAGAAACTCCATGCTGATGGGATTTTGGAATCACTTGATTATGAATCACTTGATGCTTGCGAACCATGCCTTATGGGCAAGATGACTAAGACGCCGTTCTCCGGAACTATGGAGCGAGCAACGGATTTGTTGGAAATCATACATACAGATGTATGTGGTCCGATGAATGTTGAGGCTCGCGGAAGGTATCGTTATTTTCTCACCTTCACAGATGATTTCAGTAGATATGGGTATATCTACTTAATGAAACATAAGTCTGAAACATTTGAAAAGTTTAAAGAATTTCAGAGTGAAGTTGAAAATCATCGTAACAAGAAAATAAAGTTTCTACGATCTGATCGTGGAGGAGAATATTTGAGTTACGAGTTTGGTCTTCATTTGAAACAATGCGGAATAGTTTCGCAACTCACGCCACCTGGAACACCACAGCGTAATGGTGTGTCCGAACATCATAATCGTACTTTACTAGATATGGTGCAATCTATGATGTCTCTTACTGATTTACCGCTATCATTTTGGGGTTATGCTTTAGAGACGGCTGCATTCACGTTAAATAGGGCACCATCGAAATCCGTTGAGACGACGCCTTATGAACTATGGTTTGGCAAGAAACCAAAGTTGTCGTTTCTTAAAGTTTGGGGCTGCGATGCTTATGTGAAAAAGCTTCAACCTGATAAGCTCGAACCCAAATCGGAGAAATGTATCTTCATAGGATACCCAAAGGAAACTGTTGGCACTAGTAAGAAAAGACACATCCGTGACATTTTGGGCCGAACGAATTTTTTTTCTGTCATACATATGACACTTCTATGACGATAATTGTGACAAAACCCGGTATCATCATAGATGTGGTGGGCTCCTACTTCTATGACAAAAAATCATGACAGAAAATGGGCTTTTTGTCTTGGGCGGGCCGGAGACGCAGCTGCATGACATTCTTTGGGCCGTCCATGACAGAAAAAACCGTGGTAGAAGCGAGGGCGAGGAAAATATCGGGGTGTTCCCGGTTACGGTGGGTGGTCGGGGCCGAGCGATGCGCGTTTCTCTCGTACACGCACGCGCGTGGGTGCGAGGCGTTGGGCTCTAACTGAACCCGAGCGAGGCGTTGGGCTCTAACTGAACCCGAGTGATTGCACTGCAGGCTACACGTTACTAAACCCGAGCGATCGATCGATGGCTGTTAATTGAACCTGATCGAGCGATTCCTTCGCTACTGCTGCTAACTGAAGCCAATCGATGCTGCCTCTGGATGAATAGTGAGCGTTGCTGGGGGGGGTTTGGATGAACAGTTCCCGGTGGGGGTGGATGAACAGGACCCCGTGGTGTTGCCTCTAGATGAACAGGACCCCGATCGATCGAGCCGGTTGGGGCTGGATGAACATGACCCCGTGGAGGGCAGGATGAACAGGACCACCCCATGGAGGGTAGAATGAACAGTAGACGGTGGAGGGCTGGATGAACAATAGCCCGTTGAGGGGTGGTTGAACAGGAGCCTGTGGAGAGAGCTGGTTGAACAGTAGCCGGTGGAGTAGCGCATGGTGGAGGCTGGATGAACAGGACCCCGTGGATAAACAGTCGCAGGTGGAGGCTGGAGGAGGTCGACGTTGGATGAACAGTAGCCCGTGGAGGCTGGAGGGGGTCGACGGTGCAGATGAACAGTATCCCGTGGAGTCCCGTTTTGCGGTACGCCACACCCCTCCCGATGAACAGGACCCCCGTTTCGACCGTAGCGCTCCAACACAATTCCGTTTCCTCCGTTTTGCGGTACGCCACACCCCTCCCGATCAACAGGACCCCCGTTTCGACCGTAGGAGGTCCGTTTCCTCCGTTTTGCGGCACGCCAGACCCCTCCCGATGAACAGGATCCCGTTTCAAACGTGGCCGGTCGAACACAAGGCCGTTTCCTCCGTTCTGTGGTACACCAGGCCTCATTTCCATCGGCTGTTCCGTCCAAGCCCTCCCGATGAACACGACGACGCATTCCGTTCCGACCCAGCCGGTTGGCTCCCCATGAACACGACGACGACGCTGTTTCTCCGTTCTGACCCAGCCATGTACACGAGCCCTGGCCGTACGTATGCGCGAGTAGGCGTTCGAGACCCTGCCCGTATGTACGTACGTGGCCGTATTTTCTTTCTTGCACACTGGCCGCTGTACGTACGTGTACATGCTACGTGCGCGCCTCTAGTACGACACGTGCACGCCTCTACATCGACCAGTATGTACGTACACGTTCGCGACCAGAATGACAATGCTACGTACGTTTCGACCACGTGGGTCCCGACTGTCAGGCACTTCCTTGCCTGCGAAGATGTAGCTGGTGGGTCCCAGCAGTCAGGGGGGCGAATCGTTTTTTTTTGCCCGGACGCACTTCCTTGTGTGCGAAGATGTAGCTGGTGGGTCCCCGCAGTCAGGGGGAAACGTTTTTTTTTTGTGAAATACGGTGGCCCGTCCGGTGGGTCCCCGCTGTCAGGTGGAGGAATAATTATTTTGCACGTAATAAGGAGGCACTTCCTTGCTGCGGCTGTGGACCCAGCTGTAGCCTCTCCATGTACAGTCCACGTCCAATGGAAGCCGTTCCTTGACCACGTTGACCACGCCGTGCCGAGAGCACCAGGGCGGTGGACGACGGCGAGGCCTAGGAAGGGGATGACGCAGAGCCGGGGAAGACGCGGTAGTGGAAGCCCGCGCGGAGAGGAGTACAAGGGTTCACTGGTTCGGCTGCGGTGTGAGGCTGTCGTCGCCGCAGGGCCTGGCTAGCGGTGGGAATAGTAGGGGGCGGTGAGTTCTCCACGGCAGCACAGCCGGCCACGGGAGGCAGGAGCATGCGGCACGACCAGCGCTGCTTTGGGCGGCTGGAGCAACAAGACCAGAGGTTGAAGAAGCACTACGGCCGTTGGATGGACATCATAAGGTCACTGGAGCTAGAATCGTGCATATTGACTAAGTTGACATCATACGGTCCCAGATGTCAGGTGGAGGAATCATTATTTTGCGCGTAATAAGGAGGCATTTCCTTGCGTGCGGCCGTGGACCCAGCTGTCAGCCTCTCCACGTACAGTCCATTTCAGATGCATGTCGGTCGTTGACCACGTTGACCAGGCCACGCCGGGAGCACCAGGGCGGTGGACGACGGCGAGGCCTAGGAAGGGAACGACACGGAGGCAGGGAAGACTCGGCAGTTGTTTCCCACGCGGAGGGGAGTACGACTATACGAGGGTTTACTGGTTCGTTTGCCGTCGCCGGAGAATAACAAGAGGTGTGGGTGAGTAGAGGGATGGCTAGGCCAGCGATGGGAGTATGGTGGGGCGGTGTAGCCTGCGCGGCAGCACAGCCGGCCGCGGGGAAGAGGGCGCAGGCAGTCCCGCCGGTGCTTGTTTGAGCGGCTGGAGCAGGAAGAGCAGAGATTGAAGAAGCACGACGGCCGTTGGATGGACATCCAACAGTCACTGCTTGTGCGTCAACATTTTTTTTAGGAAAGCCTCAAATCTGTGGAAAACAGCATACAACCCATCTGCCATTATTTCTAATAATTTACAGCCCATTTGCTAATTCTGAAGGTTTTTTTTGGAGCCCATATTCTTTTTGTTAGCATTACAGCCCATATTGTGGCCACAATTAAAAAATTATACGAAATGTTGCATATTTCGGTGCGGTCCGAACTGTTTTTAATCCTGAAATTTCGAGTCACATTCAAACTGATTTTAAAAATAAATGTATATCAATATAAAATCCAACAAATTGTCCACGCATAAAAATTAATGCAATTTAAAATCTTGAAATGAAAAAAAAGAAATTTGAAAGTAATTGCCGGTTTGATGTGTTTTAAAAATGTACAGCTCATTTCTCATTACTGATAGGCCATTTTCTGGTCCAGCCGAATGAAGCTCTCCTCGTCTTGAAAGATTTGCAGTACAATAGGCCTGACAAAGCGACTTACTTGGCAAATCACAAAAAAACTGGGCTAGCCATTTTCAGAAAGAAAAAAAACTACTGGGCTGGTCTGTGGTAACATAAAAGAGAAGGCTGTCTAGACATGCCAGAGTGCCCCGCACAGCCCAGTTGACACCCTGCTTCCGTCTCAAAAACAAATTAGATAAATGCCACAACAAATATGGCGATTCATAAAAATGCCATTGCTATTTCCAAACTTTGAAAAATGCCACTGCAATTTTTGCAAACTTTGGAAAACGCCACTGCAATTTGCAAACTTTGAAAAACGCCACTCCAGACTTCGAAAAATGCCACTGGGGATGGCATGAAATGGCATTTTTCAAAGTTTGGAAATTGCAATGGCATTTCTTAGAAACACCAGATTTGGAGTGGCATTTATCAAATTAACCCAAAACAAAAATAACTGGGCGAGCTGCTGGGTCCCTGATGTCAGCTGCTCGTTGTGCAACTCTCTCGTTTATTGACTACATTGACAATGGCATGGGACCCAGATGTCACAAATCCATTACGAGGAGCCATTTTTTATTGGATTGAAATAAGGAGGCACTTTGCTTGCATACTGCCATGACCTTGGCGGGTCCCTGCTGCCATCCTCTCCACGTACAATCATCTCCTGGTTGTGTACGCGTCAACTTGGTAGGCCCACAAGTCAGCCTCTAAACCCGTGGAGGACAAATACAACCCATTTAAAAAAATAACAGCCCAGTCCATATGTTCAAACGGAAAGTTCAACATTCAGAGCAAAGTAACAGGTCTGATCCACATATAGAGTACTGAACTTCCACGTTGACAACCATCATAGCCAAGTTAACTATCTACTTCCACTAATACTCTAGTAGCGTACAAGTACTAACTTACTCTTAGCTAACTAGACGATGCCGGCCGCCATCTGTGGTACACGCTAAGCGCCGGCACCAGCGTCCTCCGCCTCGCCTCGGACTTGTCAGGTGGGTCCCAGCAGTCAGGAGGCAAACGTTTTTTCGCAAAATACGGTGGCCCATCCAGTGGGTCCCTGCTGTCAGTTGGAGGAATCATTATTTTCCGTGTAATAAGGAGGCACTTACTTGCTGCGGCCGTGGACCCAGCTGAGACTCTCCACGTACAGTATACTTCCGATGGAAGTCGTTCCTTGACCACGTTGACCTCGCCGCGTTCCGTTGCATGCATGCGTCCATGGGCGTGGTGCGTTCCCACTGTCAGCCTCTCACGTACAGTCATCTTCCGATGACTCTCGGTTGTTGACCACGTTGACTACACCGTGCCAAGCGCACCCAGACTGGAACAACCCGGAGATGGGGAAGACGGGGCAGTGGAGTCGCAGATGGAGAGGAGTGGGAAACTTCACTGGTTCGGGTGCGCGACAGCACATCCGCGGTGCCGCCCACGGGAGACAGGAGCAAGAACAGAGGTTGAAGAAGGAGCACGGCTGTTGGATTAACATCCAACGGTCCAGCTGCTAGAATCATTTGTTGATTAAGTTGACAAAGCCGTGCGTACACGTCCGCTTAGTAGGCCCACAAGTCAGTCACCAAATCTGACGGGTCCCAGCTGTCAACGGGATGAATAAATTTTTTTGCAAAACAAGGAGGCACTTCCTTCCGTGCGAAGATACAGCCGGTGGGTCCCAGCTGTCAGGTGGAGGAAACATTTTTTTCAGCTTAATAAGGAGGAACTTTCCTTGCGTTAGGCCATGGACCTCGTGCGTCCCAGCCGTCAGGCTCTCCATGTACAGTCCTTTTCTGATGACTCTCGTTTGTTGACCACGCCGCACCGAACGCAGCGAGGCAGTGGACGACAGCGAGGCCCCGGACGGGAACGACTCGGAGATGGGAAAACGCGGCAGTGGAGTCGCAGATTGAGAGGAGGAGAAGGGTTATAACTGGTTCTGTTGCGGCGTGGGGCTGTAGTCTATGGAGAATAACAGGAGCTGTCGAGGTGTGGAGGGATAGCCTGGCCGACGGTGGGGTAGCGCTTCGCAGCGATGCGTGCTAAGCAGAGCCGCTAGCCGCCGGAGGCCGGACCAGGTGGTCTCGGCGACGCTGGAGGAAGAAGACGAGAGATTGAAGGTGCATGCCGGCCGTTGGATATAAATCCAATGGCTGTGGATGACACAATCATTTGTTGACCAAGTTGACAACGCCCTGCGTAGGCTTCGACCTATTGGCCCACATGTCAGCCTGCAAAAATGTGGCATATATTTAACCCATGTTTTCTAAAATGTACAGTCCATTTGCTGGGCTGGGTGAACAAATAATTTCGCGTCAATCAGGCCCATTTATATTTTCTAAGAAATCCCAGCCCATTTGCACTTCCTTGAAATACACGTATTAGGTGGGCTCGTTATATATATAATGTTATGTTAGAAGGAGCAATTAATATCAAAGAATAAACCGGAGAGGCACATTTTTTATATATACAATTAAGAAATTAGCGAGTTATTGCTCAAAATAAAAATGAGCGCATTATTATTAAATTGGTCCTTAAAATCTTCGCAAGCTTTTGTACGCAATCACCAGGATTTTCCTTGCCTGTGAGTCAAAAACAACCAGGATTTTCCTTGCCAACTTCCGTTAAACATTTACTTTTATAAGTTAATAACACGTGGGATGTTTTTATAATGTATATATAAGTCTCTATAAAATATACGATAATAGTAATAATATAAATATATATAATGTGGTTAGAAGGGAAAACATAAATTGGACATAGCATTACTTTTATAAGAGACCTGCGTTTTATACCCCACAGTAGGCATACTAACAAGTTCACACACAAATACAATAGGAAAGGTAAACATTCATATCAAACTCAGGTTCACAGGACACGTTCATATTCATAGCCAACATTCACTATCAACAACTCAAAAGATTCATATATACACATGTTCAGTATGTTTATGCATCCAAATGATTGAGATCACAGCCAATATGATCCATGGACGAACTTTAATTACCTAGGGTACAGACTGGTAAATGGTGTTCAATCGGAGGTATTTCTTGCTAAAATTAGTTCTTGTACGAGTAAACTTTCGAGTACATAAGAGGCATCACAGACAATCTGAACTTTGCTTGTAGGTTTATCCTCAAATAGTGGCCTAGTGCCGAGGGAGGTTTGAGCAACTTGGCCACTACTTTCATCCAACTAGTTTACTGGCTCATCTTGGTCCTGTAAAATTCTACATTGCAGACGAGAAAGGAGGCGGTTGAGAAAATGAACCACCCAAATTTTTTGTGCAGTTCAACTGAAATGGAGCATCCTTGGCGTGGAGACTGATTAAGTGCTAGATGAATATACGCGTCAACCAACTTGTCTGGAATCTTTAGACTCCATGCCATATAGTTCGCTACCATATGTGCCGATAACCAAAAGGCACAAGTTGGGACCAAAGACTGGACTGCGTTTTTCTGGGCTATGCACCAAGCAATATTTTTGGCATTCACTCTCCTAATACTTGGAGTTTGACAATTGGTTGACGCCGGTTGATACTCGAATGAATATAGCACTACTAGCAAAAGGCCTACTAGTGGCGCACCAGTTTTGCCTACTAATGGCGCACCACTGGTGCGCCACTAGCATCACGCCACTAGTATTTTTTACTAATGGCGCACCAGTGGTGCGCCATTAGTATCTGGTATACTAATGGCGCACCACTGGTGCGCCATTAGTATATGCCATGGTGCGCCATTAGTATAGGCCACTGGTGCGCCATTAGTATAGGCCACGGTGCGCCATTAATATTTTTGAATTTTGAAGGCGGGAAAATAGTAGTGGCGCACCGTCTAACCCCCACCGTGCGCCATTGCTATTTTTGAATTTTGAATTTGGATCTGGATCGCGATTTTTTTGCCCATTTTTTGCTCGTTTTTTTGGCTCGTTTTTTTGCACGATATTATTTCAAATTTTGTTCCTGTTTTTGGATCTTGTACGTTCTTTTGCCGTGTTCTTTTGCCGGAGAGGAGTTCGCCGGAGAGGAGGAGGAGGAGGTCGCCAGAGAGGTGCTCGCCTACATCGCCGGAGAGGAGGAGGAGGTCGCCGGAGAGGAGTTCACCGGAGCATCGGAGAGGAGGAAGGAGAAACCATGAGGGGAGCTCACCGAAGAGGAGGGAGGAGGAGCTCACCGGAGAGGAGGGAGTAGGAGCTCACCGGAGAGGAGGGAGGAGGAGCTCACCGGAGAGGAGGGAGGAGGAGCTCACCGGAGAGGAGGGAGGAGGAGCTCACCGGAGAGGAGGGAGGAGGAGCTCACCGGAGAGGAGGGAGGAGGAGCTAACCGGAGAGGAGGGAGGAGGAGCTCACCGGAGAGGAGGGAGAAGGAGATGAAGTGGAGGAGAGGTGGAGTGGAGGAGAAGAATGAAGAGGTAAGGAGGAGAGGACACGCCCAGCCATATATACGCATAGTAATGGCGCACCGTGGGCAGGTGCGCCATTACTATTTTTTTTTATTTTTTTTATTTATTTTGAATTTTGAAGGCGGGAAGATACTAATGGCGCACCATGGGCAGGTGCGCCATTAGTAACTTTTATTTATTTATTTATTTTGAATTTTGAAGGCGGGAAGATAGTAATGGCGCACCATGGGCAGGTGCGCCATTAGTAAGTTTGATTTTTTTTGAATTTTTTTGCCTCTCCAGATCTTAAAAGCCCCGTATCTTTTTTTCTGTTAGGTTTTTGAGGATTTTGAAAATGTTTAACGGGGTTCTCCCGGTTAAATTCGGATGTAACTTTTCGAGTAGATGATTTTTCATATAAAAAACTTTTTCATCCGAGTTCGTATGCAAAAGTTATGCCCATTTTAAGAAATTCCAGAGAGATTTTGCAAATAAAGTCAAAATTCATATTTGTTAATTTTCCCAACAACTAGACCACATATCACATGGGAAACTTGTTTTATTTTATTTTTTTTGACATTTCCATCATTTTCTTTTATTTTTTTAAAAACTGAAAAGGCGGTCCACGGGGGGGGGGGGTGCATTCGGTGGAATGGGCCAAGTTACTAATGGCGCACCGTGGGGGTGGTGCGCCATTAGTAGTTCAACTACTAATGGCGCACCACACCAACCGTGCGCCATTAGTAGTTTTCCAAAAAAAATTGAAACAAAAGTTGTAACAAAATTACTAATGGCGCACCTGTGAGCGGTGCGCCATTACTAGTTCAACTAGTAATGGCGCACCGTGGGAGTAGTGCGCCATTAGTAGTTGAACTAGTAATGGCGCACCGTCCCACGGTGCGCCATTAGTAGTTTAAAAAATAAAAATAAAAAAAATTTGAAAAAAAAAATTAAAACATAATTACTAATGGCGCACCATCCCACGGTGCGCCATTAGTAGTTTTGAAAAAAAAATTTACTAATGGCGCACCGTGGATGTGGTGCGCCATTAGTATTTGCACACTAGTGGCGCACCAACACATGGTGCGCCATTAGTATTTAGTAATGGCGCACCACATGTACAGTGCGCCATTAGTGTCCATATAGGCTATAGCTGTTTTTGTAGTAGTGTAGGCACTTCTTGTCAACATCGATGCTTGTCTGAGTGAACTTTGGAGTACATAGCAGCAGCATAAGTACCTGTCCATCTGATCATTTTGTGCAGTTCTACTGAAATCACCCGATGTAATGATTTGCTTGCGAGTTCAGGCTCCAAATTACTCCTTTATGAAATCGGCAAACAGTAGCACAATACCAAATTACCAATACATATGACAGGCACAATAATCAGGATAAAGACCAGTACCAACCTATGTGAGCTAGCATATCAATTACTATTTCCTTTGACTGGAAGCCGAGATAAGCCAAGCGACTGACAGCAAAGGAAGAAAGCAAGCGGAGATTAGCGACTGACAGGAAAGGACGGAAGTTGTCGAGGCAATGAAGCACCCAAAGTTTTTGTGCAGTTCCACCAAAATCGAGCATCCCTGTTGGCACATATATTGAGAGAGTGAGATTACTGTATAGTGGGACTAGTTGATGAAACATACACTAACAAATAGAAGCACCCTCATTATCTTAATGGGTAAAGTTAGCAACATAGTAGTCTTGCTTAAAGAGAGGTATTAGTTTATTTAATCAGTGCCAATTAGCTCAACTCAACACTCAAAGCATTGCCATTTATCATAGGTTGCAAAACTTTAACGTGCAAAGATAAAGGAGTTTCTCATGACAGTAGCACGATACAAATAGAGATGACAGCAAACTAATATGGATGAAGGCCTTAGGCCCGTACCAACTTGAGAAAAAAATCTTATTCATGTAGTCCCATAAGAGATGATAAAGCACTCACTGGAATCACACAATAGTATATATTTTTGTGCACTTCAAATGTATGGTTGAAATCACTCTTGTTTACCAGTGCTGAGATTATATCGAAAGATTATCAAGAACTTCCAGCAGAGTTAAAGCACTGGCTGGGATACAGTTCATTGTATTGTCTTGTGTAGTTCCACTAAAATGTATGATTGGCACAACATTATCCTTGTTTGCACAAGTAGGAACAAGGTGAAACCTTCATTAGCTTAGTGAGAAAGGATAGGAAGACATTAGCATATTACTCAAACAGTAGCATCAAATTCATGATGGACAATACGCAAAACATTGCCTCATTGAACCAATGGCAATAAATTGACATGCAAAACAATAGCACTATTATGTCATGACACTAATAATATTCCCTCCCTACTCCACCACATGATTCACCTCCATAGACAAACATACACACGTACATGATTCAGCATAGGGTCCTACTAAAGATTTGTTTAACTCCAACAGGAAAATTAGGCAGTAATAAATTAGTGGTACTTAAGTACTCCTAATTAATTAAGTGAGACAGCAGAAGTGGAAGGGCTCCCTGGAGGATCGTCTCACATGTAAGGTAGTTGTTGCCGGAGCCCTTGAATGGCCTCGACTGAGGCCTCTGGCTTCAGCAAGATCGCCTTGGCACTGTTTATTCTTCTTCTTCTTACTCTTCATGCTCTGTTTCTCTTTCTCCTCACCAGTTGGTGAAACCAAGTACATGATTGGCCTTCTAATTCAGAATTGGTTTTGTCAGTGAGGGAGTACAAGTGTACTAGTAAAAAACAGCATTATTTTCTCATGGCAGTCAGAAAATAGAGATGAACACATGCATTAAATATCATTCTTACCTAAAGGAAGGTTATGGCGCCAATATGGATGATGAGGATTGGAACGCAGATCTCCCTTTGTGCAGTTCCACCAAAATGAACCAAGTGTTCCATTCTGACATTCCAGTTAAACAGCACAGAAGTCACTTCTTTTAAGAAGAGTTTTGTGCAGTGCACCAAAAGGTCACAACAGCAACCAAGTGAATTGGATATCCCTGTTTGCACAAAAAGGCACAGAGGAAACAGTCAGAGTCTCAAACAATTATAGGCAAAAACATTTGGCTAAACTTTTCATGGCTTATAACAGTGGCATGGCTTCATTTTTACCAGGGACATTAGATTAAGAACAGCTAAGGCTGCATTCGGTTCACAGGTTTGGTGCAGGATTTTCATAGGAACACAATTCCTACGGTATTCTTTCCCTTCCAACCGGTCGGAACACGGGAAAGGTGAATAGTGTTTCATAGGAAAGTTGGTCTGGTAGTACTGATTCCATAGGATTAGAAACATCCACACGCTGCTCATTTTTTGGGCGGAAGCCCGAGGCAGGCGCTCGCTGCCATGCGTTAGACAGGTTGTTGTGTTGTGTTGCCGGAATAAAAAAATCAACCTATGTGTGGTACGTGAGGTGACGACAAGAGTAGTCACTGTGCAGCTGAATAAACAAATAGCATCTCATACTGCCAAGCATGCTACTCTAAAAAAACAAATCTGTACATTTCGTAGTCCATCCGAACACATTCTCTTGAGAGTTTCCTCCGGTTCGCTGTTCCATAGTTTTATACCTACATTCCTTTCCTAATCCTCTATTTTCATCAAGACCTATGTTTTCTGCCCCTTTATTCCGAACGGAGCCTAAATATTTGGTATAAGGGCATGGGACAGTGGGTGCACCAGCAGTCCAGCACCATGTACGTAAACAGGGGCATAAAGTGGTGATTCATAGTTTATTGCCCCGAGAAACAAACATCCAAGAAACATATCTGGGTTGGTCCCATTTTTGTTCACTCTAGCCACCTACTCCTATGTGTGGATAGAAAATCTAGTCCTGGTCATACCACTGTGTACAACGTTACCCCTATATTTCCCTTTTCGACCAAGAGACCGGTTGGATGACCAGTCTGTACTACTTTCACCCCCTTTCCTTCCTGTTTGTACCAAGTCCGATGTACATACTAAATTCCCCCACCCCCACTTTATTTCTTGTTTGAACCAAGTACTCCCTCCGTCCGGAATTACTTGTCATCAAAATGGATGTGTCTAGAACTAAAATACATCTAGATACATCCATTTCAATGACAAGTATTTTTGGACGGAGGGGGTACAAGATTCGACTCCATGAAGTAGCTTTACCTCTAACAATAAAAGAAAAAAATATGTGACGTTGGACCATCCGATCGAGAGGGGCTGAGAGGTAGAAAATGATGCACATGCAACGACGTAGCGAGCTGGGGAAGTAGAGCTAAGGCGGTTTCGAACGAAGATATACCTGAAGGTCGTCGGGATGTGGATAGGTGGGCGGCGGGAGGCCGGATCCACCCACAGGCAACGACGAAGGGATCGGAGGACCTCCCGCGCCGGCGCTCGGCCAGAGATAACGGTGCGGCCGGCAGTGGGTCTCGTCCCTCGCTGTCGACGACAGCCTAAACGCTGCCCCTCCTCCCCTTCACCGGCGGAGGGGGATACGTCCGGATCTGTAACCAGCGGTGAGGATAGAAAGCCAGTGTTTTTTGAAGGGAGAAACACAGTGTTACTACCCCTATCTTGTTTAGATCTGGAGAGGATGAGAGTGTGTGAATAGAGCAACCCTAGCAAGCAAGTGTGGAGGCTCCGGCCTATATATACGTAGTGGGGTAGTTTTCCTTTTTCACTCCATCAAAACAATCGTTTAAAATTGTGTACTACTACATGCCAGGTCGCGGGTTTTTTTAGTTGTTGATTGTTTTTTGAGATAGCTACCCGCTTGTTCCAAGTGGTGTTACGGTGTGCCAGGTCGCACTTTGTATCGTTCAAGTCTGGTACTACAAGTCCCTCCATTAAATGAACAACCACCCCCTCGTAAAAATTGTGAACAAGCCCATGGCTAAAATTAGCGGAAACGCGGGTTGCCCCAACATGCATTATTATTTATATTTTCCACTCCCTCCATTCCTAAATATAAGTCTTTTTTATTAGCCACACCTAAGACAAGAATTTTTTATTAGCAGTGAACCCCACATGTCATAGACACAAAAATTGTGGCAAGATTCTTTTAGGCAAGCCAAAGTGTGTCTAACAATTTGAGCAACTCAGGTTAGGCAAGTGTGGCAAGTGTGGGAAAAATAATGTGGCAACATAAGACAAACATAGTCACAATCCAAACAGCCCTGTAATTTTTTGTGACATGCATAAAAATTTGGTTAGTTAAATTTATAGTCAAAATTTGGCAAGGTGCATCAAATCAACACATGCAAGTATCAAAAGGAAAGTCACGGCATGCATGCATGCGTTGTACTCCCTCCGTTTCCAAATATAAGTTTTTTTAGAGATTGCAACAAGTGACTACATGCGAAGCAGAATATGTCTACTCCTACATACGAAGTAGCCCATTTGAAATGTGTAAAAAGACTTATATCGAGTGCAGTGCTTTGATGTGTCGCGTCAACTCGTACAAGACCGAGAAATTTGATTACCACGGTGTTGTTTGGTTTCTAGCCACACCTTGCCACACTTTGCCACACCTAACCTTAGGCAACTTTGACCAAGTTAGATAAGTGTTTGGTTCTAGCCACACCTAAGGCAATAATTTTTTTATGAGCAATGAACCCCACATGTCATAGACACAAAAAGTGTGGCAAGATTCCCTTAGGCAAGCCAAAGTGTGGCTAACAATTTGAGCAACTCAACTAAGGCAAGTGTGGCAAGTGTGGCTAAAATCATGTGGCAACATATGGCAAAGATAGTCACAATCCAAACAGCCCCTACAACGCCCTCTCCCTCGCGGACTGAGCTCCGGTGCCTTAATTGCACCTGCCTTTGGCTGCATGACAGGAGGGCCAACCACCTGTTGGGCCCACCTGTCATAGACGCAAAGGCAGGAGCAGTAAGTAGAAGCTTTCGCTACACGCTATCCCTCCCGCACGAGGTGGACGGACATGCAGCAGTGGATTCGATACTGTGGAAGTAGGAGTAACATCATTGTTTGTCTTCTCGAAGAGGCGAAGAGCCAAGCGCAACCCGAACGTGGCAGTTGCGAATGCTCGCGTGGTGCGGTTCCTTGGAGTACTAGCCAGGCTCTTGCATGAGACAACATTGCTATTGTTTAACAATTAAACTCCATTATCCATTGGTTGATACTCATTCTGCATAGGTCCACGCGCTTAGCACTGTTTCCTCCTGGGGTCACCAATGTTTATTTGCTAATTAATAGCATTGCATGCAATGAACTAGCCATTGCAAGTCATTAAAAGCATGCACACCTCTCATCTCTTATTGGTTGATATGTCAAGAAACAAGAAACAAGGTAGAAGTTAATGCATCGCGCCTAAGTGTTTTGGGACTATTTGGTTTTCGTAAGATGACTTACACACCTAGACGGAGGGAGTAGTACAGCCCTGTAAACCGGAAAGGAGTATTTGCCTTTCTAGAGATTTCAACAAGTGACTAGACTACACCATGTGC
The DNA here is from genome assembly GCF_018294505.1 of Triticum aestivum. NCBI lineage: Eukaryota > Viridiplantae > Streptophyta > Magnoliopsida > Poales > Poaceae > Triticum > Triticum aestivum. The sequence goes on along the minus strand of NC_057808.1, from coordinate 534,114,163 downwards.
AGTACTCCCTCCCTTCCGGTTTATAGGGCTCAAATCTCAAATCTCATGAACCAAGGCATTTTGTGATAGGACGAATGTATCTCATACTTTACAAAACTACCCTAATTAAACTCATGCATTAATTACATAGTTCTCTCGTTTTCCTCTCCGCCTTGGTCGCGGTGCACAATATTGAGCACTCCTATATGACTAGCCGCTCTATCTACATGCGGGACATTTCAAAGCATCCGTGCCCGCGTGCCATCCACCAAATCACAGCGAGGTGCTACAGTCGAGACTCACCTGTCACCCCGGTGTGGCCGTCATGACCCGTCAGATCACAAAACCCACACCTTTACCAGCAGTGGTAAGGTGGCCTCCAAGTTGGACTGGACGAAGCAACCATCATTTCACCGGAACGCTCGTTCAAGCCCTTTCTTCCCTTTCTTGAAGAAAACCTCACTCCAGGCTACTCACTTCTGCCATTTTTCTTCTGTACCGACGAAGGAAAGGTGGGCGAATCAGTTATGCTGCTATATTTTCATTCCAAGAATCTTCCTTTTGCGAAGCACCGACCGATTCTCACATCCTATTCTTTTCCCGTTTTCATTGCGATTGTGGTTTCCTTTCGATTGCTTTTTGTTTGTCAGTTCATTGATGGATCCTGGAGCACTAGGCAAAGAGTTGCCGACGGATAACCCACTGGAGACAGCGATCTCCAGGAAGCGAGCACCGACCAACGAGTTGACCATGTTGGCGGGCCAACCCATGGAGACGAAGAACTCCAAGAAACAAGCACTGGCCAAAGAGTTGAGGACGTTGGCGGACGAACTCCTCAAAGAAAGTTGGAAGAACAGCAAGGGCCCCACCATGCCTACCCCAGGAACTCTGATTGCCACCTATGTGAGGCTCAAGACTGAGTTTGAGGAGATAGTCGCCGTTGAGAAGCAGTATTCCCCTGGCAAGGTGATGGCCCCCATCGAGGACGAGGAGATGGCCCCCGGAGGGATGAGATCCCCCGGTGAGATGCACAAGGTAAAAAATAATGGCTTATTACCATAGTTGTGGTTTTTGATTATTTGCAATGTGCTTGCTAATATGTTAGGGTTGTGCAGGTGCCGGTGGACGTCCTTGATGATTCCGATGTCGTGGCTCGTCCTGTTGGCATCGCCCCGGAGATCGATTCCGATGCCGATGTCCATCCTGTGGACATCGCCCCAGAGATCGATTCCGATGTCGCGGTCAGTCCTGTGGACATCGCCCCAGAAATCGATTCCCATGCCGCTGTCCGTGCTGTGGTCATTGCCCGAGAGATCGATGACAAGAAATAGTTGGTCGCGCTAATCCTTCAGGGTAGTTTGCATTGCCCTGTGTTTAATTACCAGAACGATGCGTGTTATCAAACCATCTTAGGGCTAGTGCACTGTCTTGTGTGGGCGGATCTTGCTACTTTTGTTTGATAGTGAATCATGCGATGAATCATGCGAACCCTCTCCGAGTTATGGAAATAGATGTATCCTCACCAACTTTTGATGTAATATATGGCATGCTTAGATGTAAGTTTGAAATGTTTATCATATCAGCAGGGCTTGTTTGATGATTCTTGGTGTTAGTAGGCTAGCTACTGTGCGAGCTATAGTACTTGCAAAACACTCACCGAAGAGAAACGTTGGGGCTGATGAGCTCGTGGTACGCTTATACTTATCCCTCATCGATCGACCAATAGCCCTAGCTCCTAAAATTGTAGGCTTAGCGATCAATCAGACAATAGTTGACATACATTCAGGCCTCATTTGGTTCATAGGGTAGGAAAATCGTAGCAAAAGTACATAGAACGTGCAACACAAAATCATAGCAGTGCAGAGACATACTCCCTCCGTTCCAAAATAGTAGATGACCTAGGCGGGCTAGTTTGGCCTAGTGGGTTTCAGTGATATGACGTGGTACAGTGCCGTCCAGTCTTCGCGTGTGGTAGCAGTATTGCGGGTACAGTAAGTTTTCTTGAAGAAGCGGAATTCAACGAAGTCATGATGGTTCCTTCGTCCGAACAACTTACAGTGGGAAAGGTTGGGCCTGCGATACGACCGGGGTAGAGCAGGATAATTTTGTGCATGGCAGGTGGACCAGGATGGTCAACGTCCCACATGTCGGCGAATGAAAGTATTCTTTCCGATATAGAGGACGAGCAACGAGTATTCATTGTTTATTTTTGATGAAAGCTATTGTCTCCACTGTTACGACGGAGGAGTGTGAAACACGGCAACCCAGTGAACTTGGCATGTGCACCACTCCCTCCTTCCTCATGTAATGCCCAGGTTACAGCTTTTTCTCACTTTCTCTCTATCTATTTCCTCTCAAATGTTTTGTACCTTTCTTATTTAAGACACAATTGTTTTTTATGCCTTTTTTTAGAATTATTTTTTTATACCTAGGAGCACGTGTAGAGATGGGCTCTTGCAGAGCCCACTCCTTGACTTTATCAATGCCTCTCTCTCCTCCACATAAGGAGTACTACTTGCTATGCATGCATGCGGCGGTCAGCTGGCGTCTTGAGGGGCCAGGGCGGTGAGAGCGGGCTCCGGAAGCGGTCCGGGCTCCAGCATGGCCCACCTCACATTATCACCATATATTTCTTGGAGTCCGTGCGCGGCGGGCGGGCGATCTCTTCTCCCTCCCCCGTTTCTCTATTCTCAGCCGACGCCCACCGAGCGATTAGATTTCGGCTATCGACGGTTTATTCAATTACGGTCCCACATGTAAGTGAAATTGCAAGACAACGCGTGTCCCCTCTGGTGAGCGGCGTGCGAGCCGGACTGTCGGGGTTGCGACGCGTACGAGTCGTAAGTGTGCCGCCTTTTCCTTTAGAACTTGCGAAGCATAACATTTTCGTGCGATCGATCGATAAAAATCCAGAACAAAATGACGAGGGCGGTGCTTTCCCACTCGTTAGGCGGGCTAGTTCGAGTGATATGACGTGCTACAGTGCCGTCCACTTGCTCCATTTTTATGTAAGCAAGAGTTTACACTCTTATGCGGGAGGAGTGCGAAATACCGCGGATCTGATTTTGATTGAGGGATAACTGTACCCTGCCAAATAATGGAGGATTGTTAGCGATTATAGCATGATAGTTAGGGCATCTCCAGCGCTGGCCCAAAATTACACCGGCATCTGTCCGAGGACACTGATGGATGCCATCCGATGCTGCCCACATACCTTTCGACAACTATATGAACTAACCGGACGAAATTCGTGCAAACAAAGCAAATTTCAAATTAACCGGATGAAATTCATTACATTTCGAAAACTTTTCCTATAAACTGGACGAAATTCATTACATATTCGCACAAACCATACTAAAACCTACTGTAAACCTAATCTAAACGATTGCCGGTGCCCGACCACCATGTACGGCCATGAACCCGAGAAAGCCGGCCATTGCCTTTGCCTCTTCCTCATCCGCCTCGATAACCTCCTCCTCCAGAGCGGCGGCGACCTACCGTCTACTACTCTTCCTCGCTGCCGGCTGCGCCCGCGCACGCGCGCTGGCTTCATAGTCGTGGCGGCGGAGGGCGGCCGGGGGGGTGCCGGCGATCTCCTTCGTTTGCTCCTGCGACAGTACGTCGAAGAGAGCTTTGGAGAGTGCCCGGAGCGGAGCCGCCGATGTCCCTCGTCTGCTCCTGCGACAGTATGTCCAAGAGAGCTTCGGAGCGCCAGGAGGCCATGGTTGAAGTGGTGCCGACGGAAGGAAGGGACCGGAGGAGAATAAGTGTGGGTCTTTGGCTATGGCTGGGAGCTGGGGCTCAAGTTAATATAGCGGGCGAATGGCAATGAGCCGCGGCAGACGGATGGACAACTGGCGCCGGAGTAGGTTCGTCGGGCGTAAATGCGTACGCTGCTTCAGTGACTTAACTGCAGATGTGTTTGGGTTACTGACATGTGGGCCCAACGGGCATCTGGCCCGCATGTCAGTGACACACTAATTGCACCTGCAGTTAAGTCCGGTGAATGCGGCATTGACATTCTGGAGAGACGGTGACCGTTTCAGGCGGGAAGCGCGCGCTAGCGATGGAAGGGGTTTCGGCGTGCAGTGGCACTAAGATCGGTCGCTCACGATAGTACATACTCCGTACCATACTACCATAGTACCCTCTCTAGCTTAGGCTGTTTTATAGATTGTCGTTGTGATGGACGATATACATGAGCAAGCCGGTCCGAGTATGACCGTTGGTGTTGAGCCAGGTGAATACATGCTCGGCGTTTGCGTAGGCCTCCATCAAACGTCTAAACAGTAATGTCAGGCACCGCCGGGGCGTGCAGGTGATGGGCTCGCCGTTTGCGTTGCGCCATGAGCAGGACTTTGATTTAGAGGGCGACGTGCATGCATTAGCATGCTTTGACAGCATGAGCGTGAGTGTCTGACGCGAAGTATTTCATTTTCATTTGGCTACCGAGGGTGCGTTGCAGCAACGAGTCCGTGGTTTGATTCCCCACATACGCATAATTTTGGTTTTTACAGTATTTCTTTCTCCATTGACAGGTAGGCCCGCATAGATAGATAAAGAACACGAGCTGATGAGGCGCATGCGGACTGTTTGACTGGTCAACCAGACAAATACGGAGCTATACGCTGAGCCAGTGACAATATAATCACCATATCTCGTATACAATGATCAAAGTGAGCTATCAAGACAAGTTCGATAACCGCCAATGCATTTTACTCGGTAATAAATGACCAGGATTGAAGGGGAATCCAAATTTGCTTCGTCTTCTGTCCTTGAGCTCTTGACAAACCAATGCACTATACGGTTGTCCGGCCACTCCACCCCAGAGCTCTCACCAAGCGTCGTTCATGCCACCGCGCCGCACACTTACCGGTAAGGCAGCGATGGCATCCCGCCGCGCCGAGTTCCTCGCCGCCCATGACCGCACACAAAATGGTAGGGAAGCGATGGCATCCCGCCGTGCCGAGTTCATTGCCGCTCGCAACCTCACAACTATGTGGGAGGAATTTTAAGATGCCAAGGCCGAATGGGCGGTAGAGCAAGAGGCGGCCAAAGCCACACAGAGGGAGCGGAAAAGTCAGAAAGCACTCAAGAAAAGAGAGGCCCGCTGCCGCAAGAAAGAAAAGGACGCACGCGCTGCTGCGGAGAGGTCGGCGGAGATCCAAGCATGGTGGGGTGTCGCCGACAAAGCCGGGAAGGAGAACGACGGCGTCTGGCCAGCATGTGAGAAGTAGTAGTACTAGTAGTTAGTGTGTGTGTCTGTGTCTGAGTATGAGCATGTAGCAATACTACTAGTTACTACTGTAGCAAATTACCAGTACATTAGCCTAGACTAAATGGAAAAATTCCTATCCTAAGCATCAAATGGCATCTCTTTCTCTATAGGAATTGAGATGCATGTCATCTCACTTCCTATGATTTTCATATTCCTATCCTATGAACGAAAGGAGGCCTCTGTTGGAGTAACTACTGTAGCTAGCAGTACTGCTGGTACAGTAGTTTTCTTCAAGAAGCGGAATTCAACGAAGTCATGATGGTTCCTTCGTCCGAGCAACTTCAAAGTGGGAAGTGGGCCTGTGATTTGACGGCTCATTAGTCATTGTTACTGCGGCGCGACGACCTGGGTGACTCTCCCTTGGAGTTCTGCGTGCATGGCAAGTGGACCGGGATGGTCGACGTCCCACATGTTGGCGAACGGAAGTATTCTTTCCAATATCGAGGAGCAAGGAAACCGCGTGGTATAGTATCACTGCTGATTGGTTCGCAAAAAAATAGTATCACTGCCGATTTATAATTATTTTTTATTTCTGATGAATGCTAGAGTTTCAACTCTTACGACGAAGGGTGCCAAACATGGCACGTGCTGGATGTCCCACACGTCAGCGAAAGGAGTGGGACATGAACAGCGTGGTAGAGCCCAGCGTAAAAAAACAGCGTGGTAGAGCGTCTCACCTTCTTCCGCTTCTGGGTCAGAGACCACACGTAGTAGTACTTAGTGGTATGAACGATACAAAGTGCGACCTGGAGAGAAAGACACGTCTAGTTGGAAGGTCTCGGGGCATACACGTAAACAAATATAAAAGTTAATATGTGCCTCCAACTAATATAGTAGTAGTAGAGTACTTAGGCACGTACTCCATAACATCACCGTGCATTGCACGTACAACATTTAGTGGTAGTACGTAGTAAGAGACAAATGCCGCCCAAGAGTTCCCTTCTCGACCTACTTTTGGGTGTTTGGTAGAGTGTATGGAGGGTGCATGAGTCCACACTAGTTTACCACAAATACACTAGAAGCATGCATGAAGAGAGCATGCATGAAGAGGGGTGTTGAGTTGAGCATGCATGAAGAGGGAAGAACTATGCTGAGACGAGAACGCAACCAAACACACCCTATATGCCACGCATGTTCATACCATTTGTGCCTTTCTACTTCACTTACTGCGCTACATTACTCAGGTTCGTATGTCCACTCCTGGGTACATGTCCGTCTCGTAGTTCCAGTCCCACGTGTTCTTCATATAGATGGAACGGTCCTTGCATAACACGTGCACCTTGATGCTTGATGTCTCGCGTGTTGGCAAAAGGATGAACAAAGCTCACGTAAAAAAATAGAGTGGAAGAACATAGATTCCGGACGACCGAGAAGGAGCAAGGAACCTCGTGGTGGAGCGTCTGCACTCATAATATTTAATATTATTCAGCGATATAAAATTAACCAATCATCTCCACAGTGGACTAGAAGAGTACGAAACACGCCAGCCCAGTGTAGTTACATCATACTAGTACATGGCTAACCCACGCTATCACCATATTTCTTGGCTTCCGTGCGACACCTATCTCTAGTAATCCAGCAGCCTATATCGCTTCTCCCTCCTCGTCTCTATCAAAGTGCGGCGGGCTGGCGTTTTTGCCATCTATTGAGGTCAGTTAACTATCACATGTTAGCGACATGCCAAGAGCATTCTAAAAAAAATTCCTGTCACGTTCCGTTTTCAAAAAGAAAAAAATCCTTTCACATACGAATTTGCATGTATGCTTTGAGCATTTTGCATGTCCTATACTGCTCCTGTTTGATACTCTAACTTAGCTAGAGGTTAGACTAACTCATGACTAACCCTGAACTAACTGTAGCCAAAGAGGTGTTTGGGTGACAGGGTTAGATTGACAATAAATGGACTTCATGGAGAGAGAAAAGTGATTTTTCAGTGGTCCCAATGAGAACTATCTCCAGTTAGCACCTCTTGGGTGGGATAGTTTTTTTTGGTGGGTTCAGTGCAACTTGCTCCAATTTAAACCCTCATGCTTGGATACTTTAGGGCTATTTGAGCCCCAACTAGCTCAAACTAACTCTAACCCATGGATCCAAACAGGGCCTATGGCCAGTCTCGACGCGGAGCAGTCGCGTGCACCGGGAAGCGGCGCTCTCTCGGCCGTCGCGCCACTTCAAAGCCGGCGCCAGTGAGAGGTCGCCTCCGCTCTGGCCGGGCATTAATGCGGCACTGACGCTCCAGGGCGACGCTGACCGTTTCACGCGGGAAGCGCGCGCTGGCAAGGGAGTATAGGTTTTGAACCGTTTCAGGTGTAGTACTCGTAGTTTGCAAAACTACTCAATTATTGCACCCAGTTTCCTAAGAAATTGTGATAAAAAAATGTTACTCCACAGCCCGCTTCCCTTCTCCTTCCTCTTCCACTGCCCGCGCACGTCCGCGGGAAGCGACCGGTCAACCCTTATAGGAGTGCTAGCACAAAAAGATGCATGCATGACCACTAAAATTTCCATATTAAAGCGCCACTCCGGCGGGAGTATGGCGTATGTTGTTACCTTCGGCCGGCCCATGGCTACCGTGCGACGGCGACCAGGGAAGAGGCGGCGGGAGGGGAATGAATACAGCTACTGTTTGGGTTCGCCTTCCGGCTTAAATAAATGCGCAGCATCATGTGTACCCGCGGGTGCACAAATTGTAACATACGTGTCTGCTTAAGTGGGCGTCACGTAACTGGTGTGTGTGAGAGAGAGATTCTGAGAGACAGAGTGCGTGTGTGCGACTCTACTCTTCGGACATGTACTCAACCTTTCGCATCGGGATATAAGTATAATGGTATTTACTTTAGCTAGTGATTTACGTGGCCATGTTAACGTGGTTGTGTCAAAAAATGTCACTTCCTGCTCGTGATTTGCGTTATATAATTACAAGCAAGATTCTCGTGCATTGCACGGAACATCAATATGCATTTTTTTACAGAACACCTGTTGTGATTGACCCATGCAGGAGTAATCCCATGTGTAAAAACTAATGATATCTCGAGAATTTTATCAGAAAACTGGTATCTCGAGAATGTCATCGAAAAAATGAAAGATGAGAGATAAGGCGAGGAGGAGTGGAGCGTGGTGGTGCCTGGTGGTCGGAATGGGCGGAGGCATGGGGATGGACGGCGCCGGCAGGCAGCAGCGGCCACCATGCATGCTAGATTGTTCCAGAAACTTATTCCTTTTTTAATTACTGAGCAATGAGGTTGTGGGAGATAATGATGTGGAGACAGGTGCGTGTATCTTTTGTAAAATTATCATAGTTTGCTTTCTATCCTCAGATATAGATCATACAGTTTGTATTACAAGATGGCAGGCACACCATCACCGCCAACTCATTTTTTTATAAGGGTACAGATGATAAGTTTGCCGACTACTAAAGTAAAGTGGAATTTGTCCATGTTATGCAAGTAAATAAAGGTGATTGTTTATCATACGGGTAAGGTTGGATGAAGGGTGGTAGGAACAAATGCTCCGCCTAGAGCATGTGTGTGTGAGATGGAGTCTTAGTGTGTGTGTGTGGTGTGTGTGTGTGAGAGAGAGAGAGGAGAGAGAGAGATGGAGTC
>NC_057808.1:534094851-534104975 GCF_018294505.1 Triticum aestivum | reverse complement strand
GAGAGAGAGAGAGATGGAGTCTTAGTGTGTGTGGGGGGGTGCGTGCGTGCGTGTGTGTGTGTGTTTGTGTGTGTGTGTGTCGCGGGGTCCTCTGTGGCGGATGTAATTTAAGTGTGCATGGCTTCATCATAGAGAGGTGATGTGTATGGGAGAGGCCACCAACGATGGGGTGCGAGAGAGAAAATGCCCGTAGAGAGGGAAGAGAAGGTGTGTGCGCGTGAGAGGAGTCGACATCGAGAGAACGTGTTTGTTCGAGAGACACCGAGGAAAACTACTATATATCGATGGTGCATGTAGGCGGGAATTAAACAAAGGGATGGTCTTATTGGTTTCGGGGATATAGGGGAAGAGTGAGAGGCGGGGGGTAGCTAGAAGGAGATTGTTAAGTGTGAGTGTGTGTTTTACCCATCCAGACGGAAGTTATGTGCACAAAAGAGGAGAACGATTCGATGTGGCGTTAGGATTGAGGGTAATTAACTACGTATGGAGACATAGAGACCTTGAACGTGCATGTGAGAGGTATACATGTATACATGGGATGTGTGTGTGCGCGCGCGCATGATCGAGATAAAAGAAAGAAGACATAAGTCATAAGATCAACGACATGGGAGAGACGGATCGATATGACAATATGCATGCATGTGAGAATGCAGGGAAGAAGGCCCGACAATTGAGCATGTGTTTTTGTCTTTAAGAGATAGTGGCGTGGGCTGGAGCATGCATCTATGGCGAGCAGAGGGAGTGAGGCGCAATGATTGTGCAAAAGAGACCAACCTATAAATGCATATGTATGGAGAGACATATATAGTGTGGGTGATAGGAAGCAAGACTCCGTGCGAGAAAGAAATGTTGACGGAGAAACTACAGATAGATACAGAGATGGAGATGCTAGCTAGAGGGACATCCGCTAGTTTGGGTGTTGGAGATGACCGTCGGGTGGTTAAAAGGGTGAAGTTATATATGTGTGTGAGAGGGCACTTGACTGCATGTAGAGAGAAACATATGTAGTGTGCGTGATAGGAATCAAGAGTGAGGGCGAGAAAGAAGGTTGATGGAGAAACAGATAAATAGAAAGATAAAGATGCTAGCTAGTGTGCGTTAGAGATAGGAGTCGAGTGGATCAGAAGGCTGGGTTATGTGTGTGGGTGTGAGAGAGATAGAGAGAGGGTGCATGTGAGTCACATACAAACATATATCAGAGAGAAATGAGATCCAGAGAGATGAAGTTTTGTGTCTGCGAGAGAGAAAGATATTTCACAATGAGAGTGATAGCTAGAGACATAAGAGGGAACGCAAGATATCTCTAGGGAGAGAGGGTGTGTGTGAGCGACATACAAGAGAACAATGGAGAAATATGAGACCCTGGGAGACAGAGTTTGTGTTTGTGTGTGAGAACGAGATATTGATGAGGAAGAGTCGTAGGTTCTCATATCTAAGGAGCGAAAGACATCTCTGTATGAGGGGTGTGCGAGTGGCACACATGGGAATAGTAGAGAGAAATGAGACCCCGGGAGACAAAGTTTTGTGTATGTGTGAGAGAAAGAGATTCCACATGGAGAATCATAGTTAGAGACACATAGCAGGGAGCGAGATATACTTAGAGTGAGATAGAGTGATGAAGGTCGAGGGAGAGAGTACCGTCAGTGTGTTACGAAGATAAAAGGTCATTGTCGACATACATGTAGCACGAGAGATACCTGAGAGACGATGGACGCGTATAGGTCCAGAGAGATAGTCCTATATAAGCATGAGTGATAGCTATATGAGACGAATATCTGGATTAAAGGGGATTCAAATATTTAAACTGGAGATCACGACATCGATAATATCATAACGCAAATTGGTGTATCAAACATGCATATTCATTTGAATTTGGGCACACGTGTAATGTTATATAGTTTATCAATATTGGTGATCCATAGATTCTTCAATTACAAACAATGCATGGTTTATAGGCAATTAACGTCTAAACGGGATTACACTATATGTTGCGTGTGTGAAACACATTATACATGTTTGAGAAGTAAAAAAACCCTCATGAAACACACATTAATTGGAGACAGTTAGCGAGGAATGCATACATTGGATTTCAACATAAAGTGGTTTCAAATATTTGAAAATCCAAATTGATGGATACAACCTTATGAATCTGAGATCATGCCATTTGTAAACCATATTTATGTATAAATGGTGTTGTGCTTTTGAAAGTATATATAAAAAAATGATGTATATAGAATGTAATTCCAATTGAAAATTGATCCCGCCTGAAAAAAATAGAATACAAACGGGATTCGAATTGAGTTGGCACGGTAAACGTGCACTCTGCAAAATTTGAACGAAGCGGGGAAAGTCGCTGTAACCGCCCGAAACCAAAATCTGCGAGATGGAAATCACTACTGCCTATCCCTGCCACGCAAAGCCTATCTGCTGGATTTCTATAGGTTTCGATAGGGGTAGGTCTGTAATTTCACCCAAACGTGACGTAACCGCCTCTCACCCGGATTCATACACGGTGGGCGCCAAAACACAGTGTGTCCTCGGCCGAAATCGACTCCCTCCCCGATTCATATTCATACACGGTGGGCGCCAAAAACAAACTCTCGTCGGCAAATATTCGGTGTATGCGAGATTACCGTCCTATCCCCAACCGAGTAATGTTGCTGTGATGTAGTAGAAATTTGAAACGGGGGCTAAGTTTGTAAATTTCCTCGCATTTGAGACAAGCGCGCCCTGAATACATGGTTCCCCCCTTCCTCTCTACCTCCCTTTTCCCCATTCGTACTCCGTGGGTGCCAAAACACCCTCTCCACCCCACCCTCCTCCGTCCGCCGCCGTCCGCCACCCCATCCACCGCCGTCCTCCTCCACCATGTCATAGCTGATACCCCGACGCCGCCGTCCATTACAAGAGATCGACCTCTCTCATCCACGGCTTCGGACCGGGATCCTTGCATCCCGTCCTCTCGCTTCATCCCCGCCGTCGTCCACCTTGCCGGTGCCGCTCCTACGACCGTCTCGTCCACCGCGCCCCGCCGCCACCGTCTACCCTCCTAGATCTGCTTCCACGCCGCCGACAGCCATCGCTACCGCAGCACCGTCAAATTCTCAGTAGATGCGTACACGGCGCCACGCCAAAGGCGGTACTCTTTTGTATTTGCTCAACTTATTTATCGTAGCAACAAAATAGATCGCCACTGCTTTACTTTGATTTCTTGTCTTGGTTGCGAAGTTGCCTTTGTCCGGTTTGCACCTTCAGATCCGCCATGGCACGCTCAACACTATACTCCCAATGCTTATGGTTTTCCCCTTTTATATTCCACACTAGTTAAATCACAATAGACTAAATTTCAAAATTGGGTCAGTCGATTTTTCAGACCTCGCCGGAGTTCACCGGTGCGATCGAAGGGGCTCGGGTGGTTGTGGGGCCTCGCCGAACGAAGAAAACTCGACGCGGGTGGGGGTTGGGGCGGGGGTGGGGGTGGGGGTGGCGGAGGAACACAGGCGGTGGGGGCCGGTGGCCCGTGCGGTGTTCTGCATGGGAAGAATCAGAGACGAGGAAGAAGAAGGGTTAGGAGACGTAGGATCTTCATCCAACCGCCTGAAATGGTCGAGAGACAGCTGGGAGTTGCATTCTTAATGCGCTCTGGTTCATCATGTGTGGGCACTGCGCAACCAACATTTTATTATCCAAAATCTGCTTGCTCTTCTTTACCATATTCCTCTTCCGTTCTTCTTTAATATGTACTCTCTCCGTTCCTAAATACAAGTCTTTGTATAGATTCCACCATGGACTACATATGGAGCAAAATGAGTGAATCTACACTCTAAAATGTATCTGGATACATCTGTATGTGATCCATAGTGGAAATCTCTACCAAGACTTATATTTTGGAACGGAGGGAGTATGATAGTAGTACAGTATGTTCCTTGTACTGAAGATGAGCAGGGACATTTGCAGTGTAGAGGTCTATACGGTCAGTTGTGATGGACACTTTGAGCCTCTTTGATTCGTAGGATCTTGTAAACATAGGAATAGGATTTGTAGTGGCCTGCCCACTTGAATCCTATAAGAATAGCAAGGAAATGCGGGGAGCTGTGTCGCCTTTGAGAGTTACACTGATATTAACAGTACCGCACCTTCACTTTGATGGCAAGTCTATAAACGAATTTCCGGTGAAGTCTCCTGTGCTAAATTTAGAAGACATTGAATGGAAAAACCTTGTTATGCACTGGTCTCGCTCCCAGGATGAGGTACTGTCTATGAAATCACATGACAATTTGAACTTCTACTTTTTCGCATGTGCCTTACGGATCTTTTTTGCAGGAAATCTGCTCGAAGAAGAATTCCGGTTTGACAAGAAGGACAGGATATCGCAAATATGATGCCCGCTGCTTTGCTCTTGTTAGTACCTGTTGTCCTATATCACTGTACTTGCATACATACCTGGTTCATTATGTGACAGCGGTATGCATGATAGCTTGCTTATCAATTGTTCGCTCCAAATTATCTGATCTGTATGGATGGTACATTAGTGTAGAATATATCCAATGCCAATGTTTTTTTTGCTCTGCATTGTTCTTGTAAGTACATGCTATCCTTTATCAGTGTACTTGTAATGACAGGTAGTTGTTCATGTACCATCACTCTGCAGCTTATTTTCCTTTGCCCTCCATTTTCTACACATCAGATCTATATTTAGTCTTACCATAAGGTTGGTACTGAAGAAGTTTAGCTGCGCATTGCTCTTGGCTGTACCTTTTGCCTGTATCGCTGCACTTACATTTATAGCTACTTGGTTATGTAGCATCCCTCTTCATCTTATCTTAAATATTCTCCATTTTTTCGTATATTATCACATCTATATTTACTCTTAACAAAATGTAGAATAAAGGCAATGCTTTTGAAGAAGATTCTGTGGTAAACTTCTTGAATTGCACCCCCCATCAGCATGGACAAGGCCTTTATAGAGCCTGTCTTCAAGAATAATGTAAGTTTGTCCATCTCAAGCCTTCAAACTTTGTTGTATATATTTGGTTAGGCATGACTGCAACAGCTGTTTATTTTTGGTGTTTGCATCAAATTGCTTGTTTAAAGTTTATTATGTAGTTCATAAACAAAAGTTTGTCCTTTCTCAATTTAAGTTTTCAGTTGTACAACCAAGTTCCTTCTTCATACCATGTAAATTAAACTATACAGAGCAAGTGATCTTCTTTTGCACTACATGTATGCTTCTGTTCTTCATCCGTAATCCAGTGGTGTGGTGAACCTACCCACTACAGCACAATGTCATATTCTGCAATGTCTTAACTATGAACAATGTCATATCATTCTACTATTATTTAAACCGTCTCTTTATTTGCCAATCTGAAAAGGTATAAATTGACAGCACACTAACCATTGATACTTATGAGTTCTTGATCTGTAATCCAGTGGTGTCGTGAAGCTGCCAACTCCTTCACAATGTCATTTCCTGCCATGTCTTGACCTGAACAATACCATATTGTGTTAATGCAATTTTAAACTGTGTCACTTTATTCGTCAGTAAGAAATGTGATGAATTGTCAGCACTGATACTTTTATGTGCAAAACCTGTCATCTGTCTGCTTGTTCATCTTTCAGAGTGAGGAAGATATAAGTGTTGAACAAGCGCAGTCTCATCATCTTGCTCAGCTGCTTGCGCTGCAGCTCCCCAGCAGGGCTAACCTTTCTTGAACTCTATTGAAGTGCTGTCGGTTTTGTATATTATTTTGTCGGCGTGTTTATTTGCACTGGTGGCGATCTTTGATGCCCAGTGTATGTAATTTGCTATCTGCTTGTGCTTTATTATCATAGTGGCGAACTTTGATGCCCAGTGGATGTAATATGCCATAATTTCTTTATTGTATAGTCTAGGTTTTTTCTTATTCACGATGCTGCAGTTATTTTACTGTATATATATCATGTCTTCGCAGTAAACCGGCCAAACCGTAAAATTACGGTACATAATCGGGTCGTCGTGCAATCACGATGTAGGTTGGGCCTGAAACATGCCGAACAGCTCACGGGCCGGCAGCAGCCCGAAATGAACCCTGGCCCATGATTGTGCGAATCAAATCATGGGCTTTTAATAGGCCCAAATTGTCTCCGTCCTTGTTTGGCCCAATCAGATATCGGCTGCGAGCAGGCCGGATGCAATCCGGGCCGTAGTTAGGCCCAACTATATGACGGGCTTTTAACAGGCCGAAATTAATATAGGGCAGAAATGTTAAACGGGCCCTTAACAGGCCAAAACTAATATCAGGACGAATTACTAAGTGGGCCTTTAGCAAGTGGGCCCAAAAGCATAGTGTCCAG
This sequence comes from Triticum aestivum, assembly GCF_018294505.1. Classification (NCBI taxonomy): domain Eukaryota; kingdom Viridiplantae; phylum Streptophyta; class Magnoliopsida; order Poales; family Poaceae; genus Triticum; species Triticum aestivum. Next base: position 534,098,642 of record NC_057808.1, on the reverse strand, counting down.
TTGACGGGCCGAATCTGATATGTGCCATAATTGAGCCCAAAGCCTCTTAAAGGGCCGGACCTGATCTGGGCCGTAATTTGGCCCAGAACGTGGTAGGCTTTTAACGGGCCGGATCTCATATGGGCCACTATTAGGCCCGGAGCGTGGTAGGCCATTAATAGACCGGATCAAATATGGGCCGGCATTTGGCCCAAAACGTGGCAGCCAGTTAATGGGCCGGCCTACTAGGGTCCTCAAAATCTTGTGGGCCTACAGCTGGGCCGGTCCATTAATGTCGGCGCAATCTCGTGGGCCTTTAGCTGGGCCGGCCCATTATGATCTGCAAGAATCTTGTGGGCCTTTACCTAGGCCGGCCCATTATGGCACATAAAAATCTTGTGGGCCTTTACCTGGGTCGGCCCATTATGGCCCGCAAAATCTTGTGGGCCTTTAGCTAGGCCAGCCCATTATGGTCCGCAAAATCTCGTGGGCCTTTAGTTGGGCCGGCCCATTATGGTCCGCAAAATCTTGTGGGCCTTCAGTTGGGCCGGCCCATTTAAACTTGATGGACCGGCCCACGTGTCAACATATCATAGGCGCGTCTCGCCCATTGGATGAGTGACACCTGTGCCAACGCGGACCTGACACGTGTCTCCTCCAGCCAATGATGATTTTACACATGGAAAATCCCCATTGGTCGGGGCTGTTAACGGGTTATCGAATCCAAAACCCGACCCGATAGCTTAATGGCGTTCCGTTACGGTGGATGCCACGTGTCGGTCACCCTTGACGAAAGCACTTCTGTGACGCGCGATTTATCGTCATGGAAGTGGGCACTTCCGTGATGATAATTTTGGTAATGTCATGAAACACTTCTACGACAGCACAGGTATGACTAGCTTGATTCTGTCATAAATTTGTCATGGATGTACATGCATGACAAAAAACGCGACCTACTGTGACAAACACGTATCATCACGGAAGTGTATTTTTTTTGTAGTGTGGGTACACCTTCTATGACAGATCTGAAGGCAAGACTTTTGTTGCTAAATTTGGATCCTTTCTAGAGAAGGAGTTTCTCTCGAAGGAAGTGAGTGGGAGGAAAGTAGAACTTGATGAGGTAATTTTACCTTCTCTCGAATTGAAAAGTAGCTCATCACTGAAATCAGTTCCAGTGATGCCTACACGAATTAGTGAGGAAGTTAATGATGATGATCATGAAACTTCAGATCAAGTTACTACCGAACCTCGTAGGTCAACCAGAGTAAGATCTGCACCAGAGTGGTATGGTAATCCTGTTCTGGAGGTCATGTTACTAGACCATGACGAACCTACGAACTATGAGGAAGCGATGATGAGCCCAGATTCCGCGAAATGGTTTGAGGCCATGAAATCTGAGATAGGATCCATGTATGAGAACAATGTATGGACTTTGGTTGACTTGCCCGATGATCGGCAAGCCATAGAAAATAAATGGATCTTCAAGAGGAAGACGGACGCTGATAGTAGTGTTACTATCTACAGAGCTAGACTTGTCGAAAAAGGTTTTTTGACAAAGTTCAAGGTGTTGACTACGATGAGATTTTCTCACTCGTATCAATGCTTAAAGTCTGTCCGAAACATGTTAGCAATTGCCGCATCTTATGAAATCTGGCAAATGGATAACAAAACTGCATTCCTTAATGGACTTATTAAAGAAGAGTTGTATATGATGCAACCAGAAGGTTTTGTCGATCCTGAATGTGCTAACAAAATGTGCAAGCTCCGGCGATCCATCCATGGACTGGTGCAAGCATCTCGGAGTTGGAATTTACGCTTTGATGAGTTGATCAAAGCATATATTTTACAGACTTGCGGTGAAGCCTGTATTTACAAGAAAGTGAGTGGGAGCACTACGGCATTTCTGACAAGTATATGTAAATGACATATTGTTGATCAGAAATAATGTAGAATTTTCTAGAAAGCATAAAGGAGTATTTGAAAGGAGTTTTTCAAAGAAAGACCTCGGTGAAGCTACTTACATATTGGGCATCAAGATCTATAGAGATAGATCAAGACGCTTGATAAGATTTTTCAATGAGTACATACCTTGACATGATTTTGAAGTAGTTCAAAATGGAACAGTCAAAGAAGTAGTTCTTGCCTGTATTGCAAGATATAAAGTTGAGTAAAGACTCAAAACCTGACCACGGCAGAAAATAGAAAAGAGAATGAAAGTGATTCCCTATGCCTCAGTCATAGGTTCTATAAAGTATGCTATGTTGTGTACCAGACCTATTGTGTACCTCACGATGAGTTTGGCAAAAGGGTACAATAGTGATCTAGGAGTAGATCACTGGACAGCGGTCAAAATTATCCTTAGTGGAATAAGGAAATATTTCTCGGTTATGGAGGTGATAAAGAGTTCGTCGTAAAGAGTTACATCGATGCAAGCTTTGACACCGATCTGGATGACTCTAAGTCTCGATCTAGATACATATTGAAAGTAGGAGCTATTAGCTAGAGTAGCTCCGTGCAGAGCATTGTAGACATAGAAATTTGCAAAATACTTACGGATCTGAATGTGACAGACCCGTTGACTAAAATTATCTCACAAGCAAAACATGATCATACCTTAGTACTCTTTGGGTGTTAATCACATAGCGATGTGAACTAGATTATTGACTCTAGTAAACCCTTTGGGTGTTGGTCACATATCGATGTGAACTATGGGTGCTAACCACATAAAGATGTGAACTATTGATGTTAAATCACATGGCATGTGAACTAGATTATTGACTCTAGTGCAAGTGGGAGACTGAAGGAAATATGCCCTAGAGGCAATAATAAAGTTATTATTTATTTCCTTATTTCATGATAAATGTTTATTATTCATGCTAGAATTGTATTAACCGGAAACATGATACATGTGTGAATACATAGACAAACAGAGTGTCACTAGTATGCCTCTACTTGACTAGCTTGTTGATGAAAGATGGTTATGTTTCCTAGCCATAGACATGAGTTATCATTTGATTAATGGGATCACATCATTAGGAGAATGATGTGATTGACTTGACCCATTCCGTTAGCTTAGCACTTGATCGTTTAGTATTCTGCTATTGCTTTCTTCATGACTTATAAATGTTCCTACGACTATGAGATTATGCAACTCCCGTTTACCGGAGGAACACTTTGTGTGCTACCAAACGTCACAAAATAACTGGGTGATTATAAAGGTGCTCTACAGGTGTCTCCGAAGGTACTTGTTGGGTTGGCGTATTTCGAGATTAGGATTTGTCACTCCGATTGTCGGAGAGGTATCTTTGGGCCCACTCGGTAATGCACATCACTATAAGCCTTGCAAGCATTGCAACTAATGAGTTAGTTGAGGAATGATGTATTACAGAACGAGTAAAGAGACTTGCCGGTAACGAGATTGAACTAGGTATTGAGATACCGACGATCGAATCTCGAGCAAGTAACATACCGATGACAAAGGGAACAACGTATGTTGTTATGCGGTTTGACCGATAAAGATCTTCGTAGAATATGTAGGAGCCAATATGAGCATCCAGGTTCCGCTATTGGTTATTGACCGGAGACATGTCTCGGTCATGTCTACATAGTTCTCGAACCCGTAGGGTCCGCACGCTTAAAGTTTGATGACGGTTATATTATGAGTTTATGTGTTTTGATGTACTGAAGATAGTTCGGAGTCCCGGATGTGATCACGGACATGACGAGGAGTCTCGAAATGGTCGAGACATAAAGATTGATATATTGGAAGCCTATATTTGGATATCAGAAGTGTTCCAGGTGAAATCGGGATT